>NC_088641.1:12594925-12894925 GCF_036013475.1 Columba livia | reverse complement strand
TATCCTTGATCCGGGCTCCAGGTAGACTACAAACTTCCCTAAGATGAGGGTCAACCCTGCATATTGGGCCCTCTGTTCCTTTCAGAAGGGAATTTCCTATTACAATCACCCTTCTTTCTTTCTTATCAGAGGCAGTCTTAAGTTGTGAAGTCAACCGCCTCTTCCTATGTGATCTTGTAGGCAGGCTCGGCACCACCTCCTCACCTACCTCTTCTTCAAGATCCAGGGCCTCAAACCTATTACGGAGGGGCACCTGGGGAGACAAAGCAGGCAGGGAGGGGGGCTGCCCGTGACACCGAACCGGAATACACTTCCAACCCTCCAAACAGTGTAAATTTATTATTTTGCCTGTAAAGTGGCACGCGATAGAGAAAGTGGAGAAAAAGTAAAGAAAAAAAAAGAGGGAAAGAGGATTAGCTACCACCACGGGTCCAAAGGCGTCCCTATGATCATAGGTCCTGAACAGCCTCCTGCCGGTCCTCTGTTGTAAACCGTGATCCTTTGGTGGGGATATTTCAATGATGTCCAGTCAGGAACCATCTTTTATGCTTCTTCACCCCTCTTCTCTCCCATGGATTGAGGCCAATCTCCATCTTTGTTTCGCAATCCAGTATTAACTGTGAAGGCCCAAAAAGTCCCCGCTTCGCTTGCCAGAACTTGTCTGTGCCTGTACTGCCTCGCATTCAGGGGTCTCTGACTTGTCCGCTGGGTGACCTCAAGACCCTCTGCAAGCCTCTACACATGCTCCACTTCGTTGACCTTAGTAACAGGGGGGCAAGTTTGGCTGAGGCAGCAGGTGAAATCCATCTTCTGGACAGCAACTATAGTTACCTGTAGTCCCAGGTCAGAGAGTCCTGTACAACGCAGTTCTTTTTCTCCAAGTCTCTGTACAGTTCTTTCTCTCAGAGCATTCTCCAAGTCCCTGATGGCAATGTTGAGGCAAAATACTGTTCTTCGGACCAACTCTTACAGCACCCCGTGTCTGAACATTGTTATCAGGAGCTCGTGGCAGTAATACAATCCTCAAAGCGAGACAGAAAGTATAAGAGGAAGAAAAGGAAAGGAAAGGAAAAGTGGTTTATATCCACACGATCCGCTTTGTATCAATGGTTTTAGGGATGTCTACACTGGAGGGCACACTAAACAAATTGTGTGCATTAAGTACAGATGTCAAATGCTACAAACACTTTACCATTCTCCAATTTAAAACATACAATACCGTGGACAGAACAAAACCTATCAAAACTGATACCAAGAGAACAACAATGGGGTGACACAACTTGTTCAGGATGCCTGTAGCAGTAGGTGACCACCCGAAAAGTGTGTCCCACCACTTATGTTCTGCGTCCTTTTCTACTCTTCTCAACACACGGTGAATTTCTTCAACATTGTGGTGAACAGTTATCAAGGTTTTCTGTCCATTTACTCAAACCTCTTCCAAGATCTTGATCAAGTCTTGATGTTGCAACAATTACTTTACCAATGTGAAATTCATCCCGATAGGTATAGGCAGCAATTCGTGAATCAGTGTGTAATTAGATTGTATAAGTTGATGAGATATGACTGGTGCTAAATAAGAAAAATCACATCCAGTAATTTTGACAAAATTACAAACAAAAATTTGAATGATTTCTAATATTTACCATCACCATATCTACTAATATAGAGTTACAAGCAGTCCTCAAGCACACACAACCTTTGCCAATATACACTAACACCGTTTCTCAATTGTCAGGATGAACCTCAAAATGACAAACATTCTGCTCAGTGTCCAGACAAATGTCTTGAGCACTGATTGTATTACTTTCACAGATGAATCCTTGCTGTTCTCGCACAATACAAGATTCTAAATTGACAGTTCGCCATTTTTTCATCCACTTTTCGGGCCCATACTCTATGCTCTAAAGGACAGAGTATAGTTCCATTGTGGTTCAACCCTAATGCAATGATTGTGTAAATTACGTATATTGAACCATTGTGTACGGTTAACACAAAGGTCATGGCCATGTTTGTGATGGGGTTATAAGTAAAGTTTACCAAAGTCCACCAGGATTGGAGTTGTCTCTCAAATTCAGTGGCACTGTCCCAAACAATTTTCCGAATTTCGCTGAGGAAAGTGCCTTATTCACCTTCTCTTATGATTGAGACAGCCACTGATTGCATCCACGGTTGTGCCTGAATACAACTGAGAGCCAATGAAAGGTTATTTTGGACCACACCAAGTACGTCTATTATCAATTTGTAGTCTTTTACATTTACTTTTTCCCATTTTGGTAACGCTTTTGATAACAGCCACTGGTTAGTTCCTAAAGCCAATAGGGAAGACCACAAGGGTAGTTGCAGTTTTGCCAAGTCACTAGTTGTGGTGACCAATTTATTCATTAATATCTCTGAATCAATGCCATTTTAAACTCCCAATCCTGTCCCCAACACACAAGCTAGGTCTCTCTGTGTTCGTTTTCTATTAGGTATTCGTTTCCGCAGCCAGGCTGTCCACCCCTCGAAGGAGGTTCTCAGGAAAGAAGAGCAGGCTGGCTGAATCTGAGAAATGTTATTTTGCGTTAACAACTCAACACGTTTAAGAGACCATTCTGGGTTGAACAACATCTGTTGTTGGCCTATATTTTTGATCACATATGGTCCAATTTCAAAAATTTTTGGATCAGGTACAGCTATTGGTTGGGTGGTAGGTGTCACGACCTCTATCCTGAGTTCCCCCCAGTGTCTGGTATGATTTTTGCCACACGTGACCTTATGAATAGATTGTATTGCAGTCAGGTTTAGCCAACAATTTTGGCTTTGTTTTTCACATGATAAAGTAAGGCCATGTAGTCCAATTCCATAGCTGTTTACTGGTTGAGTGTGGGACTCAGTAATTAGTCTACATTGTACTGAGAGGTTGTCACCCTGAACCACCATAAAAAAGGGTATAGCTTCATTTTTGTCATTTAGTGTGAAAACGTTGTCTTTGTCGTGATAGGTGACTATTGCAACAAGTATCCCTGGAGGTTTGGTGACAGCATTTATTTTAAATTTGAATTTTAGTCCTAGTAAATCTGACGGGTTGGCCTGATTGTTTTGCCAATTACATACCACCTTGTCAAAGTGAAGTTGTACCAACAATCAGTTTCCTCATTCTCACAGGATTTAGTAATCTCAGCATTGTTGGTACCTTCAGATCTGATTCTTGAATGATTCACATTATTCTCTGTGTCCCTCGGAGTTCTTCTTCAAAAAGGAAAACAAACAGGGCTCGTCTCCTTGAGGCAAAAATAATTAAAAGGATGGAATTATCCAGTGGATATTTATCTGATGTTCCTTATGCAGGGCATTGGAGGCTACCCATGCATTTGTGTTTAAAGGGGTTTTCAATACCAGTGGTACGCTTCCCATAGTAGGAAGTTCCACCAGAACTGGTTGTTCTGGGAAATGGGCTGGATCCTTGGAATCATTTGGTCCCTTTAAAGAGGAAATCAAGGAAGGGGCTATTGGGCAAAAAGAAGCGACTTTGGGGCATCCATTTACCCCCCATCTATCATTTACACCTGTGACAGCTTGCCACAGACAAACATCCCAATTTCCCTCATGAGGTTTCAAAAGCCATTTCAAGAGGCCGTTGGTTCTTTCTACAATTCCATTAGCTTGTGGGTAATATGGGGTGTGAAAAATCCATTTAATCCCTTCACTTTGTGCCTAATCTTGTACAACTCTGATGGTGAAATGGGAACCGTTGTCAGACTGTATTTCTTGTGGTTTTGGAAAAGTTCCAAACCATTCTCACAATGCTTTCAGTGTTTTCACCTGTAGCCCTGCCAAAAGCTTCACCTTGGACTAATCCTGATGTTATTTCCACCCCCACCAGCACAAAATGTTTACCTCCTGATTTCTTAAAGGGACCAATATAATCCACCTGCCAGGCATCCCACAAACCTTTATCCTCCCTTAAATGTAGAGGGTTATCTTCTAAAGGGTGCCTTTCAAGCCATCTCTGACATTGTTCAGGGGCTGATATGCAGGTTTTACACATTTCTCTGATGACAGGCCAGCCTTGGGCCAGAGCTTCACGGTACAAGTCTTTAGATCCGGTATGTATGTGTTTTACATGTAACCATTCTAACAAGTATTCCCAGTCTTCTGAAATTGGGTCCTTTTGTACAGGGGCCAGACTTGCTAATTCATCAGCTCGGTTATTCCATTCTCCTGCAGATCCCCGATCTACCTGCTGAGAAGCTACTCAGCTCACAGCAAAATTCCCCTTTCTAGCAATACTTAAAATTTCTTGGCATTTTTCTTTTTGCCACACTAGAATCCTATTAACTTCCCACCAGTTTTGTTCTCAGAAAGGTAGCCACTCGGTACAGCACTTAAACACGGCATAAGAGTCAGTATAAACTTGGACAGGAGAAGCAGTTTGTGCTTCATGTTGGAAGACACTCCATATTGCAATTAATTCACCTATTTGTGCGCTACCCTCTCCCTCTGTTATTATTTGTTCATCAGAAGAGTTATGGAGTGCTACTGCCCTCTAGTTCTACACCTTTCTTTCTCTTTTAGCAGAAGTGTCAGTAAACCAAGCACTAACTGACTGATCATGGGAAAAGGGAGGGGCAACTTGAATCACTGAGGCAGGTTTGTCTTGGTCCTCGCCCAAGCTCTCCATTTCTTGTATAGCCAGGTTTTTTAAAGCTCCTTCAGATACTGAGAAAATGTTACAATAGTGTTCAATCTGAGCATACCACTTTCGTACTGAGGCCTTTTGGGCTACCCCATCAGGAGGAGGGGTCCCAGAAGTGACTGTTTTAAGGACTTTAAATGGGCCTCTTAACACAATTGGTTGCTTTCATGCAATTTTTTCTACTTCTGCCAGAGCCAGGCTAACAACAAACAAACCTTTCTCCCAGGCAGTGTATCTTTTCTCAGCATCCCTAAAACCGCAGGAGAAAAATCCCACAGGTTGGGTTGGACCCTCAGGGCCTCTCTGCCATATATGTACTGACAAGCCTGATAGAGAAAACCCCCATTCAACCTGAAAAGGGTCTGCAGGGTGAATAGGACCAAGGGCTGGATGAGCTGTTGCTTCAAAAATTAGTAATCGCATAGCTTCTTCCTGAGAAGCTGTCCATTCCCACTTGACCCCTTTTCTTAGTAAGTCATAAAGAGGTCTAGCAATAATAGAAAAGTCTGGGATGTGTTTCCTCCAAAAGACCAACAACCCTAAGACATGCTGCAAATCCTTTTTTGACTCAGGCATTTTGATCTGAACTAAGGAAGCAAGGGTGTCCAGCGGGATGCAAGTCATCCCTCCTTTCCACCAGATTCACAGGAATTTTACTTCTTGTGAGGGCTTTTGGACCTTTTCGGGGGGAATTTGCAAGCCGAGATTTTCCAAATGTGAAATTATATTCTGTTGGGTTGCTCCCACTTCTGTTATTTCGTTTCCTCCCATGAGAATATCATCAATGTATTGATAAACAGCTATGCCTTCAGGTTTGGGTATTTTTTCCAGCTCCTGGGCTAAAGCATGATGAGCCAATGTGGGAGAATGTTTGTACCCCTGGGGAAGCTGGGTGAAAGTGAATTGTTGTCCTTCCCATGTAAAAGCAAAATGATTTCTGTCCTCCGATCGCAATGATATAATAAAAAACATGTCTTTAACATCTATTATTGCCATGACTGGATGAGCCTTTTCCTGTATCATGGTTATTAGTTTGGCCAGATTGGGGACCGTGGCGGTTAAAGGATCTGTGTTGGCATTCAGCTGCTGAAAATCTATTGTAAGTTGCCACATCCCGTTAGGTTTTCTAACTGGCCACACCGGAGAGTTGAAAGGAGAATGGGTATTTATAACTCCTTGTTCTCACATTTCTTGTATAACCAGTTTGATACCTTCCTTGGCACCCAGGGGAAGGGGGTATTGTTTAACATGTGTAACTTGTCTATATGGGAGTGGGGGTGCAGTTTGCAATAATCTGACATATAGCTGCAGTGTTCCAAAGGTCCACAACAATCCTTTTAAATCCTCCCACTGTTTTCCCTTAAGTGTATCCATACCTAGCAAGCTGTTTGGAATGTCCCAAATCACCATCTTGCTAGTGACTGTGCTCTCATCTCCTGGCAATATCAATTTTACCCAAGGAACCTTCATAACTTCTGTCAACCCTAAAACACTGAGAATGCAAAAATGTTGCCTCAAGGGAGAAACCCCACACCTTTTAGCATCTTCCTCATTCAGAGTAGAAATCTGTGCACCGGTATCAAGTGCACGCTTAGGACCCACTATAGCCGTGATCAATACATCTTCCCCTTTTGTATGTGTGAGCTGTTGGATATAAATCCATCCTCCATTCCCCTGCCCACTACTAGGGAATGGAGGTTCTAGTTTCCCTGTTCCTGGGAGAGACTGTCATTCTCGGCTGGGGAGGGAGCTGAGGGTATAATGGGTAGGACTTCTTTCATGCTCTGTGAATGTTCTTTTGGATTATGCCACCTTGATACCAGTTTACTCAGTTTATTAAAGGGTAAGCCCTCCATTATATCTCGGGGAACTCCCTTTTTAATTCCCAAAAACCACCATTGTTGTTGGATCCTAGGTTGTTTTCCCTTTCCTGTTTTAATATGCAGATGCTCCTTTTTCGGAGCACTGCAAGCAGCAGCAATACCGGTAGAGAGGGGCAGATTCTTGACTTCAGTATGGAAGATTCCTCTCGACCTTTCTCCTGGGATTTTTACAGGGCCATATTTCCTATTATAATCTATCAGTTCTTGTGCTACTTCCCCCCACATCCACACCCTTTTGAGTATTTGGTTGGTTGGGGGAAGTCAGGGCATGGGTAAAGAATGAATCTATGGTAGTATTAACTCCATTTCCCTGGCCTCTAATCAAACCTACCAACCTTTCTACTGGGCTCATCAATGTGATTGTCCTTTGAAGGTTAATCCCCATAGGTTTAAGTGACTCTGGAAGTCCCCTTATCAAGGGAGTCATCATGTCAGAATTCACTGGCAGCATCATTGGGGATTCACATTCAGGAATCAATTTTCTTTCATGTACCGTTTGCAAGCAGGCTGCTTTGTGTACACTTTCTAGTAATTGATCAGATGTGCCAGTGAGTGCCAGGGGCTCTCCTCTATCTAAAGGGTTTAACCCTCCAGCGCAATAAGCAGCTCACTGGGTTAGGGACCATGGGGTACGTCTGTCACCAGTTGTTAAGAAAACTTGATGCCCCCAGTAACCATTAGCTTCCTCTTTACTCAGCTGAATTTGGTCTTCCCCAGTTAGGGATACGCGCCACACGTACACCGTTTCAGATTCTTTGGGGAGGCAATCATGCTCTCTCTTTAGTTTGGCCAGCTTGGTGGCAGTGTAAGGTGTTTTCTTAGTTGTAATGTGAGGGTCAGTATCCTCTTTATTTGCATAAAAATATTCTGTTTTCACTAAGGGTCTCATGTGTGTGTATTCCTCATAACGTTTTCTCATCTCCTCCAATTCTTTCTGAGGGTAAATTTGATTTATTTGTAAGATACTTTTCTCTTCTAGCTCTCGCTCTCTCTCACTCAGTGGTTCTGTGTTTTCTAAACATTCTTTCTTTAGAGTAGCTTTTAATGAGTGGTTTTCTTCCCTCCCTTTTTCTAATTGTTGTTCTAAACTGGAGGTAGTTTTTTGCAAAATCTGCACCAGATTTTTAAGGGACTCTATAATTTTTCTTTCGTTATTATGTCACCTGAGGTGATCTTCAGTCGCTGTGATGAGGCTGGCTGCTAATACAACACAGGCTATTGCTTTGTCCTTAGTTGATCTAAACTTAGACTTAGTCTGTAGAGAAATCACTCAGTCCACTACACTCTATAAATTACCCCAATTATCACGAGCCCAGTTTTCTCCAGGTACAGAGGGTTGAGCCCCATCTTTTGCTAAAAGTGTGTAGAACAAGTCTCGATCTTTCACTAACCAAAAATCTTGGTTATCAGGTTTTTCAGCCATAGCTGTCTCCCACAGCTAAACTGAGGGAGCGCAGTCTGGATGATCGGGTAGTGAGGTGGACTGCAAACTGGCTGAAGGAAAGAAGCCAGAGAGTCGTGGTCAATGGGGCGGAGTCTTGTTGGAGGCCTGTATCTAGTGGAGTGCCTCAAGGGTCAGTAGTGGGGCCTATATTATTCAATATATTCATCAATGATGTGGATGAGGGAAGAGAGTGTACTATCAGCAAGTTTGCTGATGACACCAAGCTGGGAGGTGTGGCTAACACGCCAGAAGGCTGTGCCGCCATCCAGCAAGACCTGGACAGGCTGGAGAGTTGGGCGGGGAAATATTTCATGAAATATAACAAGGGCAAATGTAGAGTATTCCATCTGGGCAGGAACAACCCCAGGTTCCAGTATAAGTTGGGGAACGACCTATTAGAGAACAGCATAGGGGAAAGGGACCTGGGGATCCTGGTGGACAGCAGGATGACCATGAGTCAGCACTGTGCCCTTGTGGCCAGGAAGGCCAATGGCATCCTGGGGTGTATTAGAAAGGGGGTGGTTAGTAGGTCCAGAGAGGTTCTCCTTCCCCTCTATTCTGCTCTGCTGAGACCACACCTGGAATATTGTGTCCAGTTCTGGGCCCCTCAGTTCCAGAAGGACAGGGAACTGCTTGAGAGAGTCCAGCACAGAGACATGAAGATGATTAAGAGAGTGGAGCATCTCCCTTATGAGGAAAGGCTGAGGGAGCTGGGTCTCTTTAGCTTGGAGAAGAGAAGACTGAGGGATGACCTTATTAATGTTTACAAATATATGTGTGAGAAATGCAGTTGTGATTTGTGCTAAGATGTTTAATGTTTATAGATATAACCAAATGAGGCATGGGCTCTGAACCTGGAAAAAGGAAAAGGTGGTTAAGTTCTATGTAAAAAGTTATGAAACTTGTTTATGAAGTTATATTGATAGAGGGAACTACCATTTTAAGGGTTAACCAACCACATAATAAGGGCCTACTAACGAACTAACACTTTAAGCCACATAACGAATATTTAGTTTAGAGCTGTATGTAACTGTGTTAAGAAAAAAACAGAACCTCATCGAATGCCGAGATAAGAAGTTTTACAGCACCAGCTGTAGCCTTGAGGAGACAAGATAGCCAAGATTTACAGCAAAAAGGGGGCACCAGTCTTATTTCGGTCGACTTGGCAGCTTGGGTTCCAGCCAATTCATCATAATGAGCCAAAGGTAAAAAGTTCACTGTGACGAAGCTGAAGGAGCCTTCATCCAAAGACCCCCAAAGACCCCTCCTCAAATTCACCAAGTGACACTGCACAGGCGCAACAGGGGAGGGTCAAGGAGGAGACTATGGAAATGGTTATCTGAGACTCATTTTAATCAGAAGCGGGGAAAGGTTATGAATATGTATAGGCGTTCCTGGGGTTATTATGAATATGTAATACCTTACTGTATTTAAGCACACTTCTTATTGTTAAAAGGTGTGCGTATTGGGCGGAGCAAATCCCCCATGCACCCAGCGCTGTTTTACTTATGCTCTAATGTACACGTGTTTAAGGAATACAATTAAGGAATTGGATTAAACGTTGTTTATCCATAGAAAAAGTGTAAGTTATTTATTTCATATGAAGGGTGAGTGTCACGGAGATGGAGCCAAGCTCTTCTCAGTGACAACCAATGGTAGGACAAGGGGTAATGGGTTCAAACTGGAATACAAGAGGTTCCACTTAAATTTGAGAAGAAACTTCTTCTCATTGAGGGTAACAGAACACTGGAACAGGCTGCCCAGGTGGGTTGTGGAGTCTCCTACTCTAGAGACATTCAAACCCTGCCTGGACGCCTTCCTGTGTAACCTCATCTAGGTGTTCCTGCTCCAGCAGGGGGATTTGACTAGATGATCTTTTGAGGTCCCTTCCAATCCCTAATATTATTTGATTCTGTGATTCTGTATCTAGTGGAGTGCCTCAAGGGTCAGTAGTGGGGCCTATATTATTCAATATATTCATCAATGATTTGGATGAGGGAATAGAGTGTACTATCAGCAAGTTTGCTGATGACACCAAGCTGGGAGGAGTGGCTGATACGCCAGAAGGCTGTGCCACAATCCAACAAGACCTGGACAGGCTGGAGAGTTGGGCAGGGAAAAATTTAATGAAATATAACAAGGGCAAGTGTAGAGTCTTACATCTGGGTAGGAACAACCCCAGGTTCCAGTACAAGTTGGGGAATGATCCATTAGAGAGCAGTGTAGGGGAGAGGGACCTGGGGATCCTGGTGGACAGCAGGATGACCATGAGCCAGCACTGTGCCCTTGTGGCCAAGAGGGCCAATGGCATCCTGGGGTGTATTAGAAGGGGGGTGGTTAGTAGGTCCAGAGATGTTCTCCTTCCTCTCTACTCTGCCCTGGTGAGACCACACCTGGAATATTGTGTCCAGTTCTGGGCTCCTCAGTTCAAGAAGGACAGGGAACTGCTGGAGAGAGTCCAGCGTAGGGCAACAAAGATGCTGAAGGGAGTGGAACATCTCCCTTATGAGGAAAGGCTGAGGGAGCTGGGTCTCTTTAGCTTGGAGAAAAGGAGACTGATAGGTGACCTCATTAATGTTTACAGATATATATAAAGGGTGAGTGTCACGAGGATGGAGCCAGGCTGTTCTTGGTGTCGACCAATGATAGAATAAGGGGTAATTGGTACAAACTGGAACACAGAAGGTTCCACTTAAATTTGAGAAGAAACTTCTCAGTGAGGGTGACAGAACACTGGAAAGGCTGCCCAGGGAGGTTGTGGAGTCTTCTACTCTGGAGGCATTCAAGACCTGCCTGGACGCCTTCCTGTGTAACCTCATCTAGGTGTTCCTGCTCCGGCAGGGGGATTTGACTAGATGATCTTTCCAGGTCCCTTCTAGTCCCTAACATTCTGGGATTCTGTGATCCTGTTGATATTAAAAAGAGATTGTTTTAATCTAGCCTCTACTTGCATTCACCTGTTTCTGCAGCCCACTTCTACCATATTCTAGTTTAAAATAGGTAATTAAATTTTAAATATGTAATTTAAAAAAACAAAGTTATGATGGACTGGAACCATTTATGCTAACTGCCTGCACAGGGCAAGATTTTAACACATCAAAATTATTAGCACAAAGCAATACTAGTAGACAAAAATCACAGCGAGCATGTCCTGTCCAGACTTGTGGTTTTATTTTTTTTTTGTGTGAGTGTGTTTTTTGTTGTTGGTGGTGGTTGGTTTTTGTTTGGGTTTTTTGTTTGTTTGGTTGGTTTTTGTTTGTTTTTTTTTTCCCATAACACACACCATCTGAAGAACATGCACTTGACTTGTCCAGCACAGCTGCAAGGTGATTCAAACCATCCCTCTGATGTTCCTCCTCTCCCGAGCCCCCTATTGGAGTGTGTGCTACAGTGGCTGGGGCACTACATAAGCTGTGCTTTAGCTTAGAAGTAAACAATGATCAACCTTCATATACATTACCAGCCGACCTCTGCTGTGGTCTGCAGAACACTTAGAAAAAATTAATAGTGGGGTTTTTAAGTACAAAAGAAGTATTTTCAGTGGCATGTGTTGCTTTTGTTTGCATTTGTAAGCAAGAATAACCAGCTTTTCTGCTTGTTGCTGGTATACTATCAACTTGCTCTGCAACAGCTCAGTCAACTAACTTGCAGGAATATCCATGTTAATCACATAGCGCAGATAGAAGACAGGCTGGGGTTCTGTTTTTCTAACAAGCGATAAGATGGTATATATTGATTCAGGTGTAGGGTGCACTCATTACATTTGAGAGCCGTTTAAAGTTGTTCCTGAATTTCACCTCAGCAGTAGCTTTCAAATGATGTTTTGGAAAAAAAAAAAAAAAAAAGAAACCAACTTAAAGCTAATTTGATTAATTTAATGAGGAGGCTGTGGAGTGTAACTACTTTTTACTGTACATGAACTACATGAGATCTAGAAGAACTTGCTGTGGATTCTTTAAAACCTGTGTGCCAATTAGTTCAGTTTAACTTTGTTCTTGTGGCATTGAAGAATTCTTCAAACACATGTGGTTTGTTTGACTTTGTAAACTTATATTCTGGAAAGTGGCATAGGGGTTTTTTTTGTTTGTGGTGTTTTGTTTTGTTTTGTTTTGGGGGGGGGGGGGGGGGGGGGGCTGTTTTTCATTTATTTTTATGCTTTTTGTTTTAAACAAGATATTTGAAAAGTTCCGACTTCCCAGGGTGTTGCTTTTTCCATGCGAGAGACGGAACCTGACACACCAATGTGATGTTCACAGAGTTCACTTTATTGTCGGACGGGGCTAGCTTTATAGCAAAGCTGTCCTGTCCACGCGCCTTGCAACAATGTGATTGGTTGTAACTCGTGCTATACAATAACGTGATAGGCTGCATGTACTGTCCAAGTGCTCTGCACACCCGTGTCCGGGGATTGCTCATTCATTGTTCCCTTCTAATGGGGCTCCTTTCGTTTCTTTTGTCTCTGGCTTCGCCTCTCAGCCAGGCTGGCGACAACCCCATCCCCCCGGGGTGGGGGGGGGGCTCTGCCACTACATCTCCCCCTCTTTTATTTAATATAATATTAACAATACGCTGTATCATGCTTTGAAGACAGTGCAAAATACAGGGTATGAACATTAAGGCTAATACAATTACAATTAACAAGAACAGACCTGTTTTCAATATTCCTTTTAACCAAACAAGGCATCCAAACCAAAAAAAATCATCTTCTGTAATTTTCTAGTTCTGCAAATCTTTTCTCTTTTAAGTTCAAACAACACATACAATCAAACTCTTCATAACTGCGACCATGGCCAATAACAAAAAATTAATTGGTGCTCTGTTTTACAAAGTGGTATGCTCAACACTGGCTACATCCATTGCTAAAAGTGATAACACTTCTGAGGTTGTCATCATTGCAATTGGTTTCTTCTTTGTTAGCTAGCCAAGGCTTCACCCACTTTGCTGGGATCCATGAATTTTTATGGTTACCTGTGGAAAAACAAGCATATCCCCTTCCCCAGGTTATTAATGACATAGGACCTTCCCACTGTTGTGTTGTCGGATTAAACACACTAACCTTAGGTACATTTTCAGAAAAATCTTTGACATTTTTGATATGGTGCATAACAACAGGTTCCATTTCAGTCTCACTTTTAGGATTAAGCCAGTTCAGCACATACAAGGCCTGCATCAAAACCTCTTCTGGACTCACACCAATTCCCCCTTGTTTTTTCAAAACAGACAAAAGATTTTTCAGGGTGCAGTGTGCACGTTCAATAATTGCCTGGCCAGTAGAATTATAAGGGACTCCGAACAGGTGTTGTACCTTCCACTGGACGAGAAAGGTTGCAAGTGTATCAGAATGGTATGCGGGACCGTTATCTGTTTTGATCTGTGTAGGAACACCTATGACAGCAAAAGCTTGTAATAAATGACGCTTTACTGCTTTTGCATTTGCTAAGGTCAAAGCTGTAGCCCACAGCAATCCTGAACAGGTATCTATGGACACATGAATGTATTTTTGTCGGCCAAATGGTGCAAATTCAGTAATATTAGTTTGCCATAACTGACCTGGCTGCAATCCCTGAGGATTTACTCCCTTTTGTTGCAGAGGCACTATGCAGGCACAATCAGGACAAGCTGCAATAATGGCTTGAGCTTGTTCCTTGTTAAGTGCAAACTGTTATCGGAGTGATGCTGAGGATTGATGAAAGAATTTGTGAGCTTATCTGGTTTGTTGAAAAGGAGATATATCTGTCACTCCCACGAGTATGTCTATAATGTTGTTTCCCTCACCTAGACCACCTCGTAGGTTAGAATGGCTTTTTATATGCATTATAAATATTGGTGCTGTCCTATAATCTAACACGTTCCACAAACCTAACAATGCTTCAAACAACAAGGAATTGGAAACTTGCTGCAAAAGCGCTCTATGGATTCTTTGTACAAATCCCACAACATAAAGATGTGAAAAAAGCTTTTTCTATGGATAAAAAACATTTAATCCAATTCCTTGTATTCCTTAAACACGTGTTCATTAGAGCATAAGCAAAACAGCGCTGGGTGCGCAGGGGATTCACTCCGCCCAACACGCACACCTTTAAACAATAAGAAGTGTGCTTAAATACAGTAAGGTATTACATATTCATAATGGCCCCAGGAACGCCTATACATATTCATAACCTTTCCCCGCTTCTGATTAAAATGAGTCTCAGATAACTATTTCCATAGACACTCCCCTGTTGCGCCTGTGCAGTGCCACTTGGTGAATTTGAGGAGGGGTCTTTAGATGAAGGCTTCTTCAGCTCCATCACAGTGAATTTTTACCTTTGGCTCATTATGTTGAGCTGACTGGGACCCAAGCTGCCAAGTTGAATGAAACCAGACTGGCGCCCCCTTTTGCTGTAAATCTTCGTTATCTTGTCTCCTCAAGTTTACAGCTAGGTGCAGTAAAACTTCTTATCTTGGCATTCGATGGGGTTCTGTTCTTCTTAACATAAAGCTCTAAACTAAGCATTTATTGTGTGGCTAAGCCTTAAAGTGTTAGTTCGTTAGTAGGCACCCATTATATGTTTAGTTAACCCTTAAAATGTTAGTATCCTCTGTCAATGTAACTTCATAAGCAAGTTTCATAACTTTTTACATAGAACTTAACCACCTTTTTCCAGGTTCAGAGCCCGTGCCTCATTTGGTTATATCTGTAACCATTAAACATCTTAGCATGAATCACAACTGCATTTCTCAGAGAACCATAGTTTATTTGTGGTACTGTTATTCTGTTCTTAAGTCACCATTATGTACTTTTGGTAGTATGACTGATGTACCTAATGTGTTATTTTTAATCTAAATTTTAATTAAAATGTGAGCATTTTTAATCACAGTTCTCTGTGCTGTCTTCTGTGTGTGTGCTTACAATAGTCTGTGCCAGTTGGGGAAATTATCTCCCCATAACAACACATAAATTGTGCAATAATTTTAATAATAAAACATGACTATCATGCTGCACAACTACGCTTACCATTTACAAGAAATTTCAAAAACCATTTAGTCTGCTGCCACCCCTAGATCTGTAAATTACAAAGAAACAGATCAAGTTTGTGAAGAATTTCACTACTAAATGATGCATACATGTGTAGGTGTCTTCAAAAACTTACATCTGCTATGTCCTAAAATAATCCTGACTACCTCAGAGCACTGTTCTCTATATTGTGTATTTGCAAATGTAACTACCTCACAGTGGTCTAGATGAACTTGCTTTGCCAAAGAAAATCTGTTAATAAATTCAGTACTAGAGAGCAGGCATTACAGTTGATATGATATGAAAAAAAGTCAAAAGACTGTGATAGTGCCTAAAAAAACGCAAGACAGCAGTGATACAGAAGCATCAATTCATAGACAGCAATTAGGAAAATAAACAGTACCAAAGCAATGCTGTTTTTGAGAACTTCATTTTACTTACAATAATGTTTTAGGATTCACTTAATACCAGTAATGGCAGAACATGTTTAGATTTTAACCTTCTTAAGTATACAGCACAAGAAAGTGGGCTGCAAGTGTTTAAGAATTTTCTTCATAACATTTGAGCAGACTAACTCTCATTACCCTAATGTATTATTTTGATAGTGGACATTTTGCTTCCCCATTTCAGCAGAATTACATCATTTATATACAGAATTATAAAAACCAAGTGGGACTTCTACATAAATCAGCTGCTATAAATCAGCTGCTCTGCATGTTATCCTGACCTTTAAAAGAAAAATTCCTATATTCTTCAAAACTATACAAAGCAAACATCCAGGAAAAAAGTCTTTTTTTTTATTCTATGACACTGCATTAATACAATAAATATACAAAATTTCTGAACTGCTCAGGCACACAGAGGGACAGAAGAAGCGCATTTGTAGAGAACCATGACATTCACCAGGATGGCAGAACATTGTTAGCAATTTACAAAACCTACAAACATCCACCAGATAAATAAATCTAACTCCTAAATTACAGATCAATGACTACAGACATTCCAGTGTTTAAACTTCATACTTTGTACTCAATTTGCCACAATACTACAAAACGACTTCAGTGGGTGCCATAGTCTGATTAACTAATAAGAGACTGTAAAATCCAATTTTAGTTAGGTACAAAATATTTTAACAAATATTAGCCTTCTGTTGTCAAAGCAAACTCAAACTTTCCCTTCCCTTTTGGGCTGCAAAGCATCAGAGATTTCTGGTTTAAACAATTCACTTGTAATGGAACCTTGAATTTCACTTAGGAGGTTTAAATCTGTACATTCAACCCATGACATTACATATCAACAATCCCTATACATAACACATTAAATATGTTTTCTTAAAGAGCAGTTAAACATTTGCGGGGGGGGAAAAAAAAAAAAAAAAAAAAAAAAAACACAAAACTACCTGCCAAATTCAGGTTTTATTCCAAACGGTTTTTCCATAACATAGTCTGGTAATGTATGTTGTTATGCAATCTTAAAACTTAAATTAAATTGCAGGGATGATGACCCAAGGATTAATAACCAAGAGATATCCAAGATAATTGCTTACATTTAGATTTAAAAGTAATCCATGGTAAAGTTCCTAGATACAACCTTCAAGTTTAATTAAAAAGATTATGAAAGGAACAATTTTGATATACAGTTGCTAGAATTGTGATGCCTGATCTCAATAGAAAATTGTGGATTTTGTCTGGAAAGCCTTTAGGAACATTCCAAAGAAATTTAAGTTCAATGTTAGCATGTCCAGTAGTATAGAATTTTAGAGCCCCTATTCACAGAATATTTAAATTACTTTTAACTTCATACTGCAGAGAATATTTAGAAGCAAGTATATTCATTAATATTAACTTCAGCATAGGTGAAACTATTACATTTATACAAATTCAAGTTGGATTTAAAGAAATTGGTAAAAGAAAGGAGACTAATAGGGACTTCAAGCTAACAGTACAATACTGATTCAGGGATTTAGCTAAGGTTTTTCTTTTTTTGTAATGCTCTTATGTAATTATGAATACACTTGAGTGAAAAATAATTAATCTATGAAAGTCTGCCCACATTCAGAACATGGAGGGGGCCTCAGAATTTTATGCTCAAGTCTTACTAAAGGTACTTCACCTTAACAGCTGAATTCATTTCAGCTACAGTGTGTACTTTTACAGGTTGTGGAATGTGGTCCCTTCCTGTTTTAATTTTCTAAAACAGAGTTAAAAAACCCCAAACAAAAAAACCCCAAACAAAAAAACCCCAAACAAAAAAACCCCAAACAAAAAAACCCCAAACAAAAAAACCCCAAACAAAAAAACCCCAAACAAAAAAACCCCAAACAAAAAAACCCCAAACAAGTATTGTGCATAAGACTCATGAGGCAATCCAAGAATATCAAATAGCCTTCAAAGAAGAGAAACATCACTTTATAGTAAGACCTGATTAAATTCTAGAATATTTTGATGGTATATACCATTATGGATTGTTCAGTTCCACAGCACCAATTTAAACTCTTAGGCTTCCAGTTCAAAGATTTAAAATTTAATGTTGTGAAAGATGAAGATTTCTCACTTTTCCAACTCCAAGTAGTTTAAAAGCTTTTTTCCCAGCTTAAATCAAATCACAGAGATGGCTGAGCTATGTTAAAATTAAATCATGTATCTGTTAAATGCCACTGCTTAAAAAGCTTGATTTTAGACAATATTGCTGACAGAAAATTAAATGCTATATATTTAGATTTTTGGACAAGCAGTAAACAGAGTGAATGACAAGGCTAGATATTTAGTACCACTGTTAAACACAAATCTACACTACAAAAACCATAAAAACAAATCCCAAACACAACAAAAATACCACTGCACGTAAGAGGGAAGGAAGGCATACAACTAGTGTTCTAAAGGTCAATATTTGTTTATTTTCCAGCAAAATGATTACTCCGAGACATGAATACTGAAATTAAAAATAACAAATATATAATCATTTAGCTCTGTGATTGAAACCATCAGTTAACTTCCTTAAACTGTACACTGATATATAATCATTTAGCTCTGTGATTGAAACCATCAGTTAACTTCCTTAAACTGTACACTGCATTACACATTCTGTTACAGAGAATGTTTCTGCGCCGTAGTCATTTCTCACAGGTTAGCCTTGAACGCATTCTGAGCTGGTTGCTGTTGTTGATGCAGCATTGGCTGCAGCAGTTTGTACAGTTTTGTTGGACATCACTCCCGTTGCAAACTCCTGCTGCGCTTTCTCAAAACTAGCACCAGTTGTGCGGTAGAGACCATGCACCTAGGGAGGTGAAAAAGCAGTGAAAAAAAGTGCACTGAGCCTTCCATTTCTTGGTAGAGTAATAATGAAGTCTCAAACACAAAGCAGAGCTGTGTGGTGGAGAAATCTGGTTTGCTCATGTTTGCGAGGATCCAGAAATAAGTAAACAGACATCTTCCCCCCAGAAATCCTACAATTTTTTATTGCCCTGCTGTGCATGCATAGTTTGAATGTAGGGACACTAGGTCTTGTAGGTTTTCACTAAAATGTGTGTGGTATCTGCTGTCTGAAATAACATATTTAAATACACAAACTGGCTGCATAACACAGGACCCATAGCCTGCAAAATCATCTTCTGTCTCAACTGGTATACAATTTGGCATACTCATTAAAAGAGTGTGTAAGTGTGCATGTTAAAAGAAACAACAGGAAACAAATCCAAAAAAGTATTTTTGAATCTATTGCGTCAATAACATTCTGGTGAACCTTTTTCTACATCAGTTTTTTAGAAACATCTTGATTTCTCTGACTGACATGGTTACAAGAACCTATTAAGCTAAGCTATGACTGAACATTAAAAAGTATAAAATATCACAATAATGCAGATAAATATCTGCTAAACTAGTATGATGACTAATTGCTCTGCATAATAAGCAAAGGTATTAAACAATATGGTTTATAATCTCTAGTACAACAAAAAAACAAATCCTGAGTAATTTCCAATTATCCAAGTATTAAAATGCTATTTCTGATTTATATTGGATCAAGTCACAATAAAGTTGTCAAATAATATTAAGAAGACATTTCATTCAACTGTAGCAGGAAAATTAATGTTTAACTTTTTTCTTTGTTACAAATATGACTATTTCTACTGTTTCTCATCCCTAAAGATATACCAGGTCATATCTGAGTATGCATGTTTTTTGAAAAGAATCCAGATGCATGTGGTTGAAAGAGTGTAAAAAAATGCTCATCATACATTTTTCTTGTTTGTTTCTTTCTCCTGTACCTGAGTATTTATGCAGAAAACTAATAAGGAGAAGAGACATTTCCAGGCTATGCTTAAAATTTCTAGCTTACTGTAAATAGACCAGAAGAGTTTGGGTATAAGCATAACTGTAACTGAGGTTGAATTATCTGAATCACCAGTACATCATCATAATTCTCAGTTATATTTAATCAAAACAACATAAAAAAAAAAAACTTACTGGCGCATTAGTATCTAAACTTAGGCCTTCCAGATGGAAATTCACAAAAAGAAACCAAGGGAGAAAAAGCATCTTTCTTTGAGCTTTTTTGCTACACAATCACTAATTGAGAGCAAAATGTTAATATAAGCACAGAAATAAAAATCCTTTTCTGAGGTAGTAGGCATTTCCCTCTTCTATTGATTTTAATGGGAATGATTTTTGATAAGAGCTGAAACTTCACAGTCATTTGAATCACACTTCACTCAGCCTGATGAATCACCACAGATTTGAAAATTGCAACCTGGCATCTACAGGTCCTACCTTAGTGTTCGTTTCACCTACCCTTTCATTGTAGGCTTACCTTCTCTTATTCAAAGCTATTGTTCTCCATTTTAGTTTGCAGAAATAAGTGCACTGCATAAACAGCATTTCATAACTCCATGACAGTATAAACAAAAAAGTACTATAGAAGCACAGTTGTTAAAAGGTAAGGCACACCCTCAAGACTATAATTTAATCTGCATTACTTTGTGAGAGAGTACTTCTCAAGTAGGAAAGCAAAATCCAAATCTAACATAGGAAACAGAAGAGGGAAATAATAACTTACCTTTTTAAACATGACTAATGAAATAACAGCAGATGCTGTGAAAAGCACAGCTATGATTAACATCATAATGCCAACAGGGATACTCTTATTAAGACCAGTAAGAGATGAAATCCACCCACTGAAGGAAAAAGAAAAGACAAACCTTACTAGCACAGCACAAACCATTCCACCACAGGTATTCACATCAAGGAAAGCTTTATAACTTCCTGGTTCTAATCAATTGCATATTTTTGAAGAAAAAGTCATAGAAATTATACATGAGCATATTTCTGTTCTATAATAAAGCTTTTACAGTTTACTTGCCATTTTCCCAATGCATACAGTGAAACTAACAGAAAATCTTAGCTAAGACTATTATCCTTGATAAGAGTTGTGAAGAAATTAAGAGATACATTAAAGAGTTGCTCATCAACTTTTTGGGATTTTTTTGATCATACGGTCATTTCAGAATAATTTAAGGCTACATGGAAGAGAAAATGTCACTAAAAAGACAGCTTCTAACTTCTTCAAAAATCAAACAAAAACATGCCAGACACACAGAGCTTCTATGCAGGAAAACTCCTTTAGTTGTAACCACACAATTAATTAAAAGATTGCTTTATCAGTATCTACTTCAAATATTTCCCCATTCTTCAAAACTGAAATATCAACATAAAAGTACAATATCAAACTTGGAGCCACAAAAAGCAGGTTGCCTTAAGAAAAATAAAACATTAAGACAAAGTTCTTCCATCAAAAAAAGAAAAAAATTCTATAAACCCAAACAACCTTAAAACTTTTCTCTACTTCTTTCAAATTGCTTTGATGTCCCCTATGTCCAACTGGACTCTACTACAGAACTCCAAAATCAAAACTGTAATTAGCATCTTCTGATGATCTGGCTACTCTTCATACCCCCTTTGTTCACATCTATCAAGGAAAAAATAAAATATTGGATTTGAGAACAACAATAATAAACCAAGTTTTTTCCTTATACTCCGGTTCTGAAGCAATGATATTTTGGCTGCCTTACATACATTTTCTGCAGGTTAGCAGAAAAACACCAATACACAGAAATGTCATTACCCAGGTACATTATTGCCAGTCATAGCTCTGGATCCTATCAGCTGTCTACTTACAACCATGCTTTTTGTTAATTCAAGGGGGTTTTGTTGTTGTTGCTTTTTTTGTTTGGTTGGTTTTTTGTTTGTTTTTGTTGCTGCTTTTTTTTTTCCCCCCCAAGAAGGGTGACTGATTCCTAATAGCTTTTCCTTGTAAAATCTAAATATTACACCTTGAAGCTTCAAATAAAAACTATATATACATAAAAGTTTCAAGTAAAAGCTTATATATTATAAGCATCAAAATGAAATATTGACTATTACAGAATAAGGAGTTGACTGGGACAAATGAGTTTTTCAAATAATATCAAAGATATACCACTATATTCACCCAAATACAGTGTTGACTCATTCTTCAAATTTTAGCCATAAATTTAATTACTAAGTATATTAATATAATTAGAAATAACTAATGATAAAAAAATATTCAAACAGTATATTATTACAGCCTAAATTATTCTCATTTTCTCTAAGTTTTGCTTATTTCTTTATCCTAAATATAGAGAAAATAATATCTCCACACACCACTAAAATAGGGGAGGCAACGTATAAAAGAGTAGTTCAAAGTGTCTTACAATTAATGATAAAATTTTGCCTAGCCAAATAACAGAAGTAGCTCACACTGTTGGGATGTTTCTCACTTTTTTTCCTAGTTAAGAGCACTTCAAAAATACTTTTTTTTTTTTTTTTTTTTTTTTTTGAGTGCTAAATGTAACAATTCCAGTGAACACAAGATTTTCTATTAAAACAAACAAACAAACAAACAAAAAAACCCCCCAAAAAACAACACAGATTGTATTGCAGTTACAATATCAAATATGAGTGTTTGTCTTACAGGCAGTACAATGCTATAGAAAACAGAATACTCACCTGTTTCCCCATCTTTGAAATCCTGCAGCTTAAAGTACATGTACAGCAAACTGACAGATATATACAAAGAAGAACACAAAGAACCTGAATGAACTGTCACTCCTGAAAGGGAAGGGGGGGGGGGGGGGGGGGGGGGAAATTAAAGCACCCAGGAAATTTATTACTTTTTACAAATACTGTAGTACCATCTAAATTTTATTTTCTCATTAACTAGAGGAAAAGTGCTTTGATTTCTTGATGGTGACTTGAAATAGCAGTAATTCTGTGGTTTTGTAGCCTGACAAAGACTGAAAGTGTTAAAAGTCTGTCAAAATAACAAATATAAACATACAGGCAAAATTTCAAAGACCTCAATGCATTACTATCAAAACTAATGATTGCATGATATCTTTCCTACCTGCTTTCTAAAGGAAGCAAAAATCACTTAAGTCACAGAACCAGATTTTACCAGTAATAGCTTTTTCTGCAGAAGGGAATATGTTCATTTCTATTTATTCAACCAGTTCAGTTTAATAACTATTTCTTTTTCAGCTGAACAAATTAATGAAAGTTGAATATGCAAGTAGTAGTATACCTTTTCCGAAAAATAAATATTCACTAAGAAACACTAAGGATGTACTAGATCTAAACCCCTGAAAGATAGCATGACACTGAACTTCACCAAATCAGGAATAATAATTTCATATAAAACAACACTACTAACAGAAAGTATGTAAGATTTATAATTAATGAAAGCTACCATTTTAAAATACTAGCAGTTCTCTGTATTTTTAATTTATCTCAATTTGTACTGATATTGTCACCCAAGTCATGAACAAAAGTTAGACTAATAAATGAAAAATACTCTTTCATTTTTTAGCCTTAAAGATGTAAGAATCTAGTGCATGAGCAAAGGCAAGTTAAACTATATGATTCCTCAAAGATGTGTGGGTACAGCAAAATCTCCTTTGTTAGCAAAAAGAAACATGTCATTTAGTCTAAAGGTTATGCTCAACTGCAATTTATGGCTATCAATCTCTCTACAAAAATTAATGCATTTAAACTGAGAACATCCCAATTCATTTCCATGTAAAAAATAATTCCCAAGAAATACTGTAAGAGTACAGAAACTTAGAATCTCTACATGCTGATTTTCACAAAAGAAAGTTCAATTTTGCATGTAAACCAACCATTCTATTTTGAAAGACTAAGATACTACACCTCAAGCTTGTCAAGTCTGCAAAATCCACATTGCTAAAAGCTAGGAAAAAACACTGGAGTTCGATTACTATTAGATCAGTGCAAAAGGAATTGTTGTTGTTGCACTGTTTGAAATTTGCCATTTGATATTGGAATAAATTCTTAAATAATTGTGGTTATGTTATACATAATTTTAATGTGATTTTCTTGCTTCGTTTTTTTTGCTACTATTACTTGCTGTTTATTTTATATTTAGACTATGGAAATGATGTTAGACAAAAAGCAAATTTGAGCGATTTTCTTATTTGAGTTCAAAATGGGTTGTAAAGCAACGGAGACAACTTGCAACATCAGTAACGCATTTGGTCCAGGAACCGCTAATGAACGTACAGTGCAGTGGTGGTTCAAGAATTTTGCAAAGGAGATAAGAGCCTTGAAGATGAGGAGAGTCGTGGCTGGCCATCCGAATTTAACAACGACCAATTGAGAGCAATCATTGAAGCTGATCCTCTTATAACTACACAAGAAGTTGCTGAAGAAATCCACGTTGTCCATTCTATGGTCGTTCAGCATTTGGAAAGGTGAAAAAGCTCGATAAGTGGGTGCCTCATGTGCTGACTGATAATCCAAAAAATTGTCATTTTGAAGCGTCGTCTTCTCTTATGCTACACAACAATGAACCATTTCTCAATCGGATTGTGATGTGCAACAAAAAGTAGATTTTATATGACAACTGGCAATGACCAGCTCAGTGGTTGGACCAAGAAGAACTTCCAAGGCACTTCCCAAAGCCAAACTTGCACAAAAAATGTCATGGTCACTGTTTGTCAGTCTGCTGCTGGTCTGATCCACTACAGCTTTCTGAATCCTGGCAAAACCATTACATCTGAGAAGTATACTCAGCAAATTGATGAGATGCACTGAAAACTGCAATGCCTGCAGCCGGCATTGGTCAACAGAATGGGTCCAATTCTTCTCCATGACAACACCCAACCACACGTCACACAACCAGCGCTTCAGAAGTTGAACAAATTGGGCTGTGACTTTTTGCCTCATCTACCATTATTCACCTGACTTCTTGCCAACTGACTACCACTTCTTCAAGCATCTTGACAACTTTTTGCAAGGAAAACACTTTCACAACCAGCAGGATGCAGAAAATGCTTTCCAGGAGTTCGTTGAATCCCAAAGCACGGATTTTTACGCTACAGGAATAAACAAACTTATTTCTTGTTGGCAAAAATGTGTTGACTGTAATGGTTCCTATTTTGATTAATAAAGCTGTGTTTCAGCCTAGTTATAATGAGTTAAAATTGAGTCCAAAAACACAATTACTTTTGCACCAACCTAATTACTGGCTGGGTGATTGTTAGTAGACACCCGCTATGACATCTCCTTTGTTTTCCATCCCCCTAATCCTTATCCAGAGGCTCTCAACCACATCCTTGCTATCTGTAAGGACTGCACAGTCAAATCTCTTCCTTACATGCAGTGCAACTCGTACACTCATCTGCCTGCCTATCCCTCCTTGCACTGGTTTGACTGAAAGCGAGTTAATTTTCTTCAAGCAATTAGAAACTAGCTAGCATGGTCATTGTTTGGATTTAGTTTGAGAACAAAAAGATAACACCCCAGGACAGAATGAATGTTTTTCTCCAAGTAACTTTCCAGTGGTTTTTGGTTGGAATGAAGAGTATATAAGAACTTACAGTTATCTTACTTGTTATCTGGGAGGGAAGGTCTGTCTGGGCTCTCTATCTGCAGGTATGAGGCAGCTAGGAAGGCAGGCGTGGATGGGACAGACCTTGACTGACATGCAGACTGATCAATGAGAATATTCCATACCATTAGCATCATGCTTCATATTTAAGGAGAGCTGGGTTTTCTGTTTGGAGAGACCTGTTCCAGTTCTGCTTCTTTTCAGTTGAGTTCTGTTCGGGAGTTGCTTTGAGTTTGGCCTTTTGCTGTTCTGCCATTTTGCAGTTGGCCTCTAGGCCCTTCTGCCTTTTTGGTCTTGTCTCTCTCTCTTATTTTATATTCTATTTCCATTTTATAGACATGAGTAGTAGTAATAGTATTATTTTGTTATTTTATTAAACTTTTTAATCTCAGTCCATGAGTTTCTCCCTTCCAATTCTCACCTCTATTTGGGGGTGTGGAGGGGTAGCGAGCAAGCGGCTAATGTGGTTTTGATCGCTAGCTGGGCTTAAACCACCACACTCCTGAACAGCCCATAGCCCTCCATCCCAGCACTCCAGTCATGGGAGTCACTCCACTAAGTATCGCTAATACCAATGATATCATAGTTCTAGGAACTGATCAAGGCTTCCAATTAATCCTGCTTGCTTCTCATACTATGTGAATTGGTGTATGAGCATTTCAGATGTGCTCCTGAACCTTCTGTGCTGCCAGGAGCAAATATTTCTAAAATATTTTAAAGGATATTCTGATATTCCTGTTGTCATTGACATTTTGGATATGGCAACTAAATCAATGGCAAATATTCTACTTGTTTCTACTGAAATAATATTTAAAGGATTATCATAACTATAAACAAGCAAATTCTGGAATGTTAATGCATTTCGACAAATGTAGTATTTTTTTAAAAAAATATCTTAAGTGAAGCTGATGTTCTTACCTGAAAGCTCCATAAAGTGGTCTGTACCAGCAGATAGAAGAACAACGGGTGAAAAGCAAAAACCAGAGGACACTCAACCCAAAATCAACCCCTCATGTTGCATCAATGTAAAACCAGGCCAAACATCCAAAGATATTAAGAAACAGTGTCACTGTATAGACTGTAGAAGCAAAAGCAAAAAAGTCTTAATTAAATTAAGTTCATATAATAAATTATTACAGCTGTTCAAGTAATATCCAAACTGTGCATTTCTAAACAAAACATAAGTATGCTATCAATAAATCAATATCTTCTTTCAGTAATATGCTGATTTTTATAGTTTTCTAACTTTTGGGTTAAAGCTACCATTCCCAAGTGAAAGTACTGAACATAAAAATTCAAGTAGTATCAGGTATATAGTGATTAAAAAAATTGTGTCATAAAAATAAAATACTGATACTTCTACAGTAATTATTACATACAGATATTTGCACTTTTTTAACATGCTGGTTATTTATTTTCTCTTACAATCAGGCAAATAAATGAGAGCAAGACTTTCAGCCTTAATGTTACTATACAAAACTACTAGACTTTTTTTTAGAGGCTAGCTTATAAATTATTTAAAATCCATCATAAACTTAGCACTGTACACACTCTAATTTGAAAGGAAAACTAAAAAAAAAAAAAAATTGATGAAAAGCTCTTTGTCTTACATGTAATAAAGCAAAAAAACTTGGTAAAAATGTTTCTCAGTAAAACAAGACCTGCAGGAAGCTGTTTGAAATCATTTAATACATCTTGCATATTCAAATATTTCTTATAACATTGGTCTTAAACATCTGCCTTTTTGGTATGCTCAATACTTAGCTCAATACTGAGATTTTCTCATAGGCAGACCATGTTACAGGTTAACTACTGAACTAAAAAAATGCATTCGCATTACAACTTCACAGTTTATTTAAAAAATATTTAGTTCTTCAAACAGAAAAAGATACAGTAGGAGTAAGGAACATTACAACTACTACTTTCATGTTATCTGGCACAGAAGTTAGTCTGCAAGACTTAAAGATGAAAAAGATGAAAAGGAATTTTTTACTTTGTTCAGCAATAACCAGTGATTCAGAAGTGATGTTGCTATTTCAGAGGACAGTTTCTATCCTTGTGGACCATGAAAAAGTATTTATAATTGAGAGTGCACAAGCAGCCCCTTGCAGCAATAATTTTTTATTTAAGTCCTGAGAAACATTCTAGACATTCTACTGGAAGGTAAACAGGAAAATCACAGAATCATAGAATGGTTTGGGTTGGAAGGGGCCTTCAAAGGTCATCTAGTCCAACCCCCCTTCAACAAGCAGGGACATATTCAACTAAATCAGGTTGCTCAGGGCCCCATACAGCCTGGTCTTGAATGTTTCCAGAGATGGGGCATCTACCACCTCTCTGGGCAACCCGTCCCAGTGTTTCACCATTCTCATAGTAAAAAATTCTTCCTTATATCTAGTCTGAATCTATGCTCTTTTAATTTAAAACAATTATCCCTTGTCCTATCGTGACAGGCCCTGCTAAAAAGTCTGTCCCCATCTTTCTTATAGGTCCCCTTTAAGCACTGAAAGGCTGCATTAAGGTCTCCCCAGAGCCTTCTCTTCCCCAGGCTGAACCACCCCAACTCTCTCAGCTTTTCTTCATAGAAGAGGTGTTCCATCCCTCTGATCATTTTTGTGGCCCTACTCTGGAACCTCACCAACAGGTCCATGTCTTTCCTGTAGTGAGGGCTCCAGAGCTGGACACAGGACTCCAGGTGGGGTCTCACCAGAGCAGAGGGGCAGAATCACCTCCCTTGACCTTCTGGCCACACTCCTTTTGATGCAGTCCAAGATACAATTGTCCTTCTGGACTGCAAACACAAATTGCTAGCTCATGTCCAGTCTTTCATCCACCAGCATCCTGAAGTCCTTCACCTCAGGGCTGCTCTCAATCCCTTCATCCCCCAGCCTGTACTGATACTGGGGGTTGCCCTGACCCAGGTGCAGGCCTTGTTGAACCTCATGAGGTTAGCATAGGCCCACTTCTTGAGCTTTTTCAGGTCCCTCTGAATAGCATCCAATCCCTCAGGTGTGTCAACTGCACCACTTGGTGTCATCCTCAAATTCCTGAGGGTGCACTTGATCCCACTGTCAATATCATTGTTTAAGATATTAAATAGTACTGGTCCCAGTACAGACCCCTGAGACCACTCATCACTGATCTCCATCTGGACATTAAGCTGTTGACTGCTACCCTCTGGATGCAATCATCCAGCCAATTCCTTATCCACCATTCCATATCTCTCCAATTTAGAGAGAAGGATGTTGTGGGGGACCATGTCAAAGGCTTTAACAGAAGTCCAGATAGATGACATCCATAGCCCTTCCTTTGTCCACTGATGCAGTTACTCCATCGTAGAAGGCCACTAGGTTGGTCAGGCAGGACTTGCCCTTGGTGAAGCTGTTCTAGCTGTCTCAAATCACCTCCCTGTCCTCCATGTGCCTTAGCATAGCTTCTAGGAAGATCATGGAACAGATCCTACTAGGCACAGAGGTGAGGCTGAGAGGTTGGTCGTTCCCAGGGTCCTTTGACTATAAAGAACTGGCAAGGTAATAAAGATCCTGAAAAAAGACTCTTCAAAGATCTTTGTTTCCCCTTAACCAGCACTTAAATAAGTCCTAAATCAACTTAGTAGAAAAAAATCTTAAAGCAAAATGCCCACATCAATGCATAAAGGGCTGAAGGAACTCAAAACACAGTTCTCCCAGATAAACCATATTTTCCTCCAAGAGTCACCAGAAACAGAAAACTTTGTACTATTAAATAAAGAGCACTTAATGCATCTACATATCTTAGCATGGTTCCAAAAGGCTAGCAAAGCAACTAATTTCAGAATTTGTATGTGTATGTTTCATAAAGCACAATAAAAAATACAAATCCAAATTCCTACCTTCCTTTGATGAATATGAGAAAGCTTACTAAGGGGTATTCTTTCTTCTTTTTTAGTCAATAATGGAAAACATGGAGGCCACCTAGATTGCTAGAAAAGTCCACATTCTGGGGGAGCTTGAACTTCACAAAATGATTACCTTTTTTTTTTTTTTGAAATTGCAGTTACAAGAACAGGACAAGTTTTAAAATAATACCATCACTGCAGAAAAAGATTTAAACATCACACCCACTACTAATACTTATTAGCACAATAAAACTGGCAACATCAGGGTCTACTTCATCGCTGTCACAAAGAATCTCAGCTGTTAAAAACTGAGTATCAGCAAGCTACAGATGAAGACAAAGAACTTCACTTACCATTCTCTCTTCACTCACCCTTTTCTCAGCCTGCTGTAAGTTACAGAGAAGCATTTATTCTTTGAGCCAAGGTGTTTACTAAGTGACCTACATAAGCTTTGCTGTTGTATGAATACACAGGTGTTTTCATGTTTGGGGTAATGACTTTAAGTACCTTCCACCTACTTTCCTCTTCAAATTCAACCTTGATACAAGTTAGAAGATAATGACCACCTGAGAGCTGTAATGACCTAAAGGCTTTGGCAGAAGTCTGCATAATGCAATGTCTGTATGACAATAACTTCACAGCTATACCAAGATAGCACTCAGTGTGAAGTGATCTAAAAAAGCCTTCTCCTAGTTTAGCTGTGGAAACATGTGAAGTTAAAAAAAAAGGGGGGGGAGGGGGCACTCATGCAAGAAGAAGAGTGAACAATGGGAAATTAGTTTAAAAATATTCAGACTCAACTCCATTTTTATTAGTGCAAACTTCCTTGTATAGAAGAACCCTACTTAGATATACATTCCCTGGCTTAACTACACTTTATCATACATTAATGTATGAAAGTGAATCGTAGATAAAGACCACAAGTTGCATTGATGCTATTTGGCATCCACATTATTGAGATTATTACTTTGCAGTTCCATTTGGGACTGTGTGAAAATAGATTTCAGTAATGTTTTATTGATGGTATTCTCAGCAAACCAAAGTCCTCACTAGGATACATGACAAAATAACGTGCTTCTTCCCAGGAACCAGCTGGACCACTATCCTGTAATGTAGTGCCTCAAGGGGAATGGGATACCTGCAAAATGGAGGTCTTTGAAGCCACAAGGCAACTGGCAAGTGAGGACAAAGCTGGTGAAGTTTGATCACACACAACCTTGGAGCACATCAGAGTGGTTTCAAATGTAATTTAGTCTTTTTTTCCTTGTCTGTTCTGTTCTTTGTGGGGAGGGTGAGACATTTGCAAACACACCTTACAAATGACAGGAGTATTTTCCATAGGGAAAAATATATTCTAAAACAGGCTTAGATTGGCACAGAACACAAGCACATACTACCAAAAATGTGAAAGTGTTTTTTTTCCTCTACACATTACATTAAGGCTTCAGCTAAAACATCAGACACAGTCCACACTGTCCAATTCTCAATTATACACACTAAAAATCCCATAATAATATGGAGTAGACCAAGTGGTGAATCTGTAAGAGAGCGAGAAAAGAATCAGATGTCTAGAAAACATGACCTACAAATAAAGGCTGAGTGAACTATGCTAATTTAGCCAAAATAAGATAAGATAAATGGGGATAAATGTATTCTCCATAACAACAGTGGACAGAACAGGGAAGATCATTCACAAGAAGGGAGAATTAAATTATATACTTGGAAAAACCTTCTAAGGATAAAGATGGCAACACACTAGAACAAGCTTGGGGGGAGTTTATGAAGTGTCCATCCTTGGAGGTTCTTGAGAACAGGCAAAACAAACATCAACACAGACTGTTATATGTACTATTGATTGTAGCCTCAGACAGAAAGAAGGATAGATTAGATGAAACTCTCCTAAATGGAAAAAAATACCATGAAAGTTGGCACCTCAGGGTATATTTCCACCAGAATCTATAGTTTAAGTCATTTGTCCTTGAAAAACCTTTAAAAGTCTTTTTCATGGAAAAAGGAAGCATTCACAGCCAAATGCTACAAAACCTTTCTATGAGATTAAGCAGCTCTTCAGTTTGTAACTTCAAATAAGAAATATTTTTTGAAAATCACTATGGCTCATTTTTCACATGCTATCAGCCTGTGGGGAAAGAAGCTAGAAAATGCAGGCTTTTGAGCCAAAAAAATATTTGGTGTCAGATAAAAGTCAAGAGACATGGGACATTTCACTAGTAACGGCATACAAAAGTAGCGTCCGGTGCTACAGAGCCAGGAAAACTGCCATTCTATCTGCAAGCCGGTAGAATAGCAATGGTTGCAAAACCAAGATTATACAGAAAAGCTCCACTGGCAGCTGACAGAAGCCTTGCTAATAGATTGCCGTAGCTCACAAAAATGTAGGGGTAGTCAGTCAAAAAATAAAAAAAAGAAAAGCTCTCCCCAGGGGGTTCGCAAGTGTGTGTGGGGGGGAATCTGTGCAAGGAGAAAACCACATCAAGGAATCCAAAAGCTCTGACTTCAGATACAAATAGAGAAAATATGGATGAATTTGCAGAATAGGGATACTGGCAGAGATAGGCCCTGGTTGTTGTGGGGGATTTTAACTTTCCTGATGTTTGCTGGAAGGACCATTCAGCCAGCCAGCCACAGTCCAGGAGGTTCCTCCAGTGCATTGATGATAACTTCCTCATGCAGATGGTGGAGGAGCCGACTGGGAGAGGTGCACTGCTGGATCTCATCCTCACTAACAAGGAGGGTCTGGTCGAAGCAGTAAAGGTTGAGGGCTGCCTGGGTTGCAGTGACCACGAGATGGTGGAGTTCAGCATCTTGGGTCGCAGGAACAGAATAGCAAGTAGAATTGCAACCCTGGACTTGAGAAGGGCTAACTTTGGCCTTTTCAAGCAATTGCTGGGGGAAATCCCATGGGCAAGACTGCTTGAAAGAAAAGGGGCCCAAGATAGCTGGATTGCATTCAGAGATTGCTTCTTCCACGCTCAGGATCAGAGCATCCCCACACGAAGAAAGTCAAGGAAGGGAGCCAGGAGGCCTGCGTGGTTGAATAGGGATCTGTTGGGTATGCTCAAGCAGAAAAGGAGAGTTTACAGGTCGTGGAAGCAGGGGCTGGCCACTTGGGAAGAATATAAGGCTGCTGTTAGAGAATGTAGGAAGGCAGCTAGGATAGCCAAGGCCTCCTGAGAATTACAGCTGGCGAGAGGGGTCAAGGACAGCAAAAAGAACTTTTTCAAATACATAGCAGATAAAACTAATACCAGAGGCAATGTAGGCCCACTGATGAATGGGGTGGGTGCCCTGGTGGCAGAAGATACAGAGAAGGCAGAATTACTGAATGCCTTCTTTGTCTCTGTCTACTCTGCCGGAGGCTGTCCTGGGGAGCCCTGTACCCCTGAGACCCCGGATGAAGCCAGGTCAATGGAGGAGTTTGCTTTAGTTGATGAGGACTGGGTTAGGGAGCAATTAAATAGTCTGGACATCCATAAATCCATGGGTCCAGATGGGATGCATCCGCGGGTGCTGAGGGAGCTGGCTGAAGTCATTGCTGGACCGCTCTCCATCATCTTTGCCAAGTCTTGGGAAACGGGAGAGGTGCCCGAGGATTGGAGGAAAGCAAATGTCACTCCAGTCTTCAAAAAGGGCAAGAAGGAGGACCCGGGTAATTATAGACCAGTCAGCCTCACCTCCATCCCTGGGAAAGTAATGGAACAGCTTGTCCTTGGTGCCATCTCAAGGCATATCAAGGATAAGAGGGTTATTAGGGGCAGTCAGCATGGCTTTACCAAGGGTAAGTCGTGCTTGACCAACCTCATAACCTTTTATGAGAATGTAACAAGGTGGATGGATGATGGCAGAGCGGTGGATGTGGTCTACCTTGACTTCAGTAAAGCCTTTGACACAGTCTCCCACAGCATCCTCACAGCTAAGTTGAGGAGGTGTGGTCTAGACAATAGAGTAGTGAGGTGGGTTGCAAACTGGCTTAAGGAGAGAAGCCAGAGAGTGGTGGTCAATGGTGCGGAGTCTAGTTGGAGGCCAGTATCTAGTGGAGTGCCTCAGGGGTCAGGACTGGGGCCAATATTATTCAATATATTCATTAACGATTTAGACGAGGGAATAGAGTGTACTATCAGCAAGTTTGCTGATGACACTAAGCTGGGAGGAGTGGCTGACACGCCAGAAGGCTGTGCTGCCATCCAGCGGGACCTGGACAGGCTGGAGAGTTGGGTGGGGAATAACCTAATGAAATTTAACAAGGGCAAGTGTAGAGTCCTGCATCTGGGCAGGAACAACCCCAGGTTCCAGTATAGGTTGGGAAATTACATATTAGAGAGCAGTGTAGAGGAAAGGGACCTGGGGGTCCTGGTGGACAACAGGATGACCACGAGCCAGCACTGTGCCCTTGTGGCCAGGAAGGCCAATGGCATCCTGGGGTGTATTAGAAGGGGGGTGGCTAGTAGGTCGAGAGAGGTCCTCCTTCCCCTCTACTCCACCCTGGTGAGACCCCATCTGGAATATTGTGTCCAGTTCTGGGCCCCTCAGTTCAAGAAGGACAGGGAACTGCTGGAGAGGGTCCAGCGTAGGGCAACGAAGATGATTAAGGGAGTGGAGCACCTCCCTTATGAGGAAAGGCTGAGGGAGCTGGGTCTCTTTAGTTTGGAGAAGAGGAGACTAAGGGGGGACCTCATTAATGTTTATAAATATATAAAGGGTGAGTGCCATGAGGATGGAGCCAGGCTCTTCTTGGTGGCCAACAATGATAGGACAAGGGGTAATGGGATCAAGCTGGAACACAAGAGGTTCTGCTTAAATTTGGGAAAAAACTTCTTCTCAGTAAGGGTGACAGAGCACTGGAACAGGCTGCCTAGGGAGGTTGTGGAGTCTCCTTCCCTGGAGACATTCAAAACCCGCCTGGACATGTTCCTGTGCGACCTCACCTAGGTGTTCCTGCTCCAGCAGGGGGATTGGACTAGATGATCTTTTGAGGTCCCTTCCAATCCCAAACATACTGTGATACTGTGATACTGTGATAAAGAGCATATAGAACTGAAGCAGGTAAAAAAGTTTCCTCAGATACATAACGACCATGAATAAAGATATAAAAATTGCTACCAGCCAAAGCAACACCCAGAAAGATGAAATAGAAAGGTATGTTCTTGGGGCTGCCAAAAAGGAAGTGGAAAACTAACCTACTTTACAAAGCACTGAGCAGGCAGTACTAGATTTATTCAAATGTGATTATGTTCACAGATCCCCAGGCTTTACAAGACCTAGGAAGTTCTGGAAGAGGAAATAAAATGTTATGTAGAGCACCAAGCAGAAGAAGGTTGGTTTGCTATGGTAAAGAGCGCCTCCACTGAGCCAAACCAGCCAGCCCTAAGACACAAAGTTCTGTATTCTTTTTTTTTTTTGCCTGAAATAGATTTTTGTCTTTCTTTTCCTTTATTATGCCCTTTTCCTTCCTTCCTGAGTATTCCTTAAGTCAGAGAGTATGAGAGCTAAAGAAGGAAAAGAGCAAGACGACTCAGTTAAAATCTCAGTCTACCTAGAAGAAAATCTTTCAGGTTAGTATAAGGGCACAACTCGTATACATTCTGAAATACTATAATGTTGCTGCTTTCTTTATTATTGCCATAAGAAGGAAAAAGAAAAACAGTATTAATATTCCAATTCTCACTGCCCAACTTCACCTTATATTTGAAACATATGGCACTTTTAAAACTTAGTCCTGCAAATGGCCAGAATTAGTAAATATCCTAACATTTTGGAATACTTGATCTTAGATTTCATATAAAACTTAAATGTCTGTCAGATTTATGAAAGTGACTAATCCCACCTACTACAGTGGATTTAGTTGCTTATTTTATTATCTGTAATTAAAGATTAATGACCCAACAATCAATAGAGAAAGCTATGTATTACAATGAACTGGAATTCACTTGATTCAATGCTCATTTTATGTTTTTCAATTACATGGTTCAATCACAGTAATGATTACCAGATTAACAGGTAAAATTATGCAGATTTGCTAACTAAATGTGGAGCTTTGAAAAAAGTACATAAGAGTCCTGAAATTCACATCCCCTTAGTATGCTAAAAATATATTAATGGCATTAAAGGACCTAAATCTTTGGAATTTCATCAGTCTCAGAGTATTTATTAGGTTCTCATCACACTGGACAAGGCAGAAGAAACAAATGTCATGGCATTTGTACATTTGGTTCATCCAGCGTTTCTCAAATCAAAATATAGCACCTGAATGAGGGGAAAATTAACCCCACAAAGACTGTGCAGAGCATTCTTGGTGTACAAAGGACAGTTGTAACATGGACTGATTCTTCAGCTAATTTACTTTTTTTTTAATAGACTAAAATAATATTAAGTCTCCACTATAGACTGTCCTGGTTTTGTTAAAAACAAGACCAGTTTCTCTTTTAGTGAATTTTTCTTTCAGTTAAGTTCTTCTAAGTAACTGCAATTTTCTGAAGTTGGATACATGTTTTGGTAGACATAGCAATGGAATGCAAGGTCGCTGATAAGGATGTATGTCACGTAAGTGAGATGGGCAAAGAGGACCAAACTGAACAGGTGATTAAAACTGACTAACTAAGTATTCCATCCCATCTACGTCATACATCATATAAAGGGGGTAGATCATGAGGGTCTCGCCCTTCTTCAACTATGGCCGACATCTGGGAAGGACTCTGCCTGCCGTCCCTGCAAATCTGAGGCCTAGTGACAGACCCTGCATCCTTGAATCCAGTTCTGATTTGCAGAGTCCAACCCAGGACTTCTGGGTGCCTGCTGCTGGAGCAGTGCCGAGCTTTGCCGGGGAATTCAAGATTGGTTTTGTATATTTTGTATATTTTGTATTATTTTCTCTATTTTATTAGTAGCATTAGTAAAACATTTTTATTTCTTTCAAACTTGCAAGTCCTCTCTGTTTTTGCCTCTCTTTGCCCTCCTATTGCCTTTACTTGGGGGGGGGTGTCTGAGTGGGGGGAAATAATATCCAATACTTTTAAAATTGAAGCTAACTAAAAGATTTCACTTCAACATTTGACTTCTGGATTTAAAACAATTTATCATTACAGATGTGGCAAAAGCCAAAGTAGTAGGTATGTATAATTGAGTTTGAACAGGCACTTTGTTTTTTCTTTGAAAATAAAATACTTACACATCCACAAATAGTACATAATCTTTACTGTCTTCTGGAATTCTACAGGAATGTCTACAGAGAAGTCCTGATAGAAACATGGACCCACTGGAAAATTCTCAGGAAGAGGTGGCCAGTTATTTTTTCTACCTGCAAATCAGAAGAAAAAAAAAAAAAGTCACTTTACAATACAGTTTTAATCTCTGTATACTAGAAAGAGATATGCATTTGGACTTGTTCAACTTGTTTTATGCACAAGTTTCACAAGCGTATGGATAACTTGGGCTACCAAACCCAAGAGTTTTATTAGCAATCCTCACACAACACTGAAAATAAACTTCAGAAATAAAATACAATGAAGTGCAGACAGATCAAGGAAAGTACAATATTTTATCTATGTAAATGACTAAGCAGGCATCAAACAGTTCCTATAAAGTAATGAGAAAAGAGAATTCTTCACAAAACAATTTCTCAGAGCTCCTTGACTTTTAAATGCACATTTTAAATGCCAGGTCCTGCACTTGGGTCACAACAACCCTATGCAATGCTAAAGGTTTGGGGAAGAGAGGCTGGAAATCTGCCTGGTAGAAAAGGACCTGGGGGTGTTGATCGACAGCTGACTGAATATGAACCAGCAGTGTGCCCAGGTGGCCAAGAAAGCTAACAACATCCTGGCTTGTATAAGAAATAGTGTGGTCAGCAAGACTAGGAAAGTTATTGTCCCCCTGTACTCAGCACTGGTGAGACCCCACCTTGAATACTGTGTTCAATTTTGGGCCACTCACTACAAGAAAGACATTAAAGTGCTGGGACATGCCTGAAGAAAGGCAATAAAACTGGTGAAGGGTCTAGAGAACAACTCTTATGAGGAGCAGCTGAGGGAACTGGGGTTCCTGAAAGGAGGTTGTAGCAAGGAGAGTGTTGGTCTCTTCTCCCAAGTAACAAGTGATCGGACAAGAGGAAATGGCCTCAAGTTGAGCCAGGAGATGTTTGGATTGGATATAAGGAAAAAATTATTCACTGAAAGGGTTGTCAAGCATTGGAACAGGCTGCCCAGGGAAGTGGTGGAATCACCATGCCCAGAGGTATTTAAAAGATGTGTAGACATGGCGCTTAGGGACATGGTTTAGTGGTGGACTTGGCAGCGCTAGGTTAACAGTTGGACTCGATCTTAAAGGTCTTTTCCAACCTAAATGATTCTATTATTCTATTTCCCTAAGTCCCACCATACTCTCATACTTTGTGGAACACAAAGACTGTGGACTGAAAAGCAATCTCTATTCTCAGAATCCTGATATTTGTAACACCTGGATATCTCTAACAATTTGAACTAGTTCTCAGTAAAGTTTACAGTCAAAGCTTTACCTAAAAGCCCATAAGGCTGAAGAAAGGCAGCTATTTAAATGGTCTAAACTACTTTTTTGTTACTAGAACATGCCCTACAGCATCAATATATTTTACTACAGTTGTGTGACAGAGTGAGTGTGGAATAATTACTGAGGGGGCAAATTGTTGAAACTAATCAATAAGGATACGCTTACTGAGAATAAAGTGATATCCACATCTTCAGCATATAAGGCAGCTGTGCAGCAGGTAAGAAATCTGCTCTGCATGGTTTCTCACCCCCACTTGGCCTGTGTTGGAAAGCAAAATGTGGGAAAGCAAGATGTGTGGTTCCAGCCACCTGGATGATAAAGGAAGATCAATACTAACATGACCATCTGGACGGTCAAAGACATAATACTAACATAATAATATATAAAGGGCCTTGGACTGATTACTTTGAAGTACGTTTCTCGTAATTGTAAAAAGTTATAGCCCAGACTCGTGAGAATGGTATCTCGGGCTGGATAACTGCCCCCAAGTGTCTGGGATGTGTGAATGTCCTTGGGCCTGGTCTGTGAATGAGTGGAAAAACAAGTGAGACAAACATCACATGAGTTCAGTGTGTTTTTAACAATAATTAGTGGAAAAACACCTTTTGTAAACATCTTAGTCCATGCTCGTACCTGTAAATCCTATAAATTGTCAATGGTGAATAAAGAAGGCAGCCTAAGCCTAGGCCTAGGTCAGCTCTCTGCTTGGCCAGGCTCTGCGCTCCTTCCTGAACAAGATCTCTGCCTCTGCGTGAATTTTTGTCTGCACCCCAGTATGCGTCGTTCCTAATCGCCGCAGGCCTGCATTCTTGGATGGTAGTGCATGAGGGGAGCTCAGTGTGCTGGCAACTATGAAGTATGGGGGAGTGGAGCAGTGTGGAGATACTGCAGCCAGGCCCTGTGTAAAAGGCAGGTACAGGAACCAGATGGAATAGCTGCCAATTAAAAAAGATAAATGTTCAATTCCATCCAAAATGCTAGTTTTGAGCCAGCAAATATGTCGAAATTTGCCCTGTGGATGAACTTTGCTCATTATAATACCAAAACACACCTCCATCTCAAAGTATACACACCTCCCTCATACCCCCTATTCACTTTTGAGCAAATTCAGTGAAGTTTTTACCTTAAATATCAAAGCAAGAGTTTTTACACTAATCAACAACAAAAGTATGTATGACTAGAGTCACTCAAGATCCACCTAAACGTAGAAAATGGTATAAAATACCTTAACAATAGGGGAAAGTTAGGGAAGACACCATCACTGAGAAGTCAAGGAAACAGCATAACAGACTTCTGTGATCAGTCAATGGGCTGAGCCTATCTTCTCCACCCAAAAGGATGCTTTTGGGTAAGATTTGTGCACTTGGTTATACCAAGTGTTTCCCCCATGACACTTCAAGCTTGTATTTGGAATCACATTAGTAGTGCTATAATAATCTTAGAATTTATATATATTTGGTAGCAATACATATTTCTTGCAATTAACATGTATTTTTGCAACTGAAGTGTGTTTTTGCAGATAGCGTATTTTATCAATAGCAATCTAAAATAACTTGTACCTGTTGCTGTAATAAATCTCATTATTTGTGGATCTACTAGTCATGAGAATTTCTCATTGGATGCACTCAGACTTATAGTATATATATTATACTATTCATGAATATGTGTAAGCGTGTAAATTCAATAGTCACAACGCAACCTGCACTATTAGTGAATCTGTAAATCATGTGAATTCAACATAACGCCAAACCGGCTGTTGAGCACGATCGGACTTATACTGCCAACTTGACGTCATTTGATGTAATTGAGCATCACTCAGGGGTTCAGCTCAGCCCCCCAGTGTCACAGTGAAATACTGAGGACAAGCTGGAATGAAAGAAGGCTAAATTAATCCTCTTAATGCAACAGTGAGGACACCACAAAGGACAACACAGTATCAGACACTTGGATTTCCTTTATGCCAATCTGCTCACAGACTAGAGTATACATTCTGCTGAACACAAGTCATACCACGCATAGACTCAAGATTCAACTGAGATAGCTACAACAAACCTTTACTATAGCATTTCAAATTCTGGATGCACCATCTTCCAAAAGTGGAGTTGAACTAGAGACTAACCTAAAAGCACCTTTATTTGAAATTCTGACAAGGTTTTGCTTGCAATTTCTGTCTTCAACCATATCTTTACTAGCAGTTTGTGTGGTAAGAACAGAAAACTTGCAAAGCTTACACGCTTGCATTATTTCTTATTTCTTTCCCCACTCAGACAAGATGAAGCTGACAATTCTGTCCAAACAGGTCCAAGGCACTAAGTTAAATTTTCTGCTTCTTTCACTGAACATTTTTTATCAAGTCTTTTACAGCAGGGGATTTATAGAGGGAGCATACAGAAGGTAATGAAGTAATATTCCCATCCATATTAAAACATCTTTGAGATTTCTAATATGAAAAATATCTTATAATAATTCAGATCTTCATTATGCAGTATATGGTTATATCTTTCAGGACCAATAGTTTCAAGACAGAGTCACAGAAAAAATCAGATATCTTACAATGTATCTTATATATAAGAATTTTATTTTATGTGCTTTCTCAGCCCTGTGTCATAGGTTTCAAAATTTTCAACTAAGACTGAAAGACAGCTTGGTGAGATGGTTTGCGATCAAAAACTAAGTGGCATTTTTCTAAATACACTTTGGATACTCATATTCCAAGGTTGTATCTTGATAAGCAAAGAGCTAGCTCAGAGTTATTTCATTCAACACAAGTTACCATCGCAAGACCTATTAACATAACTTCAATAGCATGCCTACACTGTGGATGCAGACACCCCCAAATTAGCTTCATGCAAGCCCAGAAAGGGATTTTCAGGCATGCCCAAATGAACTAGCCAAAATAGGAAACAGCACACTTTAATAAGCTCAAGTGCAATACTGTATAGGACCTGAGCAGAAGACTGAAGGCATCAAGCTGAGCAGACCTATCAGCTTGAAAATCTTTGCATTGTAGTCAATTGCATATGATGACAGTGTCCTAGATGTGCAGCCAGCATCTTAAATTGAATGGAAATAGCTAGAGTACTGTTGCAAAAGACCTTGCCTTCCAATCAACACATCTCTACAGTGTTTCCAAAGGAGTTTGAATGAGTGTGCAAAAAAAAAACATCAGAAGGAAAGAATATTGTTCTCCTCAGTCACAACATAAAATTTCTGATTCGCAGCATCTTTTCCACAGTCATTTGGCAAAAACCCAACATCCTCTTTAAAGCTTTAAGAGCTCTCCTCTATTCAGCCTTCCTAAAGAATCCTTTAGATTCTTCATGGACTCTTCAAGCACTTTGATGTGAACAACTGCAACCTAATAACACAGTAAATACCCATTTTAGAAATATCCTGAAACATGCATGGGGTATTAGAATTATGTTCCCTATGATATAGATGAACAAAACTGTCCCTGAAGCCTGAAAGAGACAAGTAATCAATCCAGACCATCAATATAAATTAGTAAAATTAGATGAAGAGCAATATATATAGAGAAGGAAATGAAAAAAACATCAAAAAAATAATTATCTAGGAGAAGAGGTACAGAGATTTAATAAAGAGACTGAAAAGAATAAATACCGAAAAAATAAAAATGGTTTACTATATGAACAATATCACCATGATTCTTTTTCTTAGAAGAATAGCAATTCCCCATTCCCAGATTCTAGCATATGACTGGCATAAAGTTCTGTAAGACTTTGAATTAGTAAGCGACTATGCAATCTGGAATTGTACCGCTGTATATTTCAATTTCCACAGGAGCAAAAAAAGCAGCACATGTGGAAGTACAACAGTCAGAATTCTAGACACAAGTGAAAAGATGACACAAAGTCCACCTTGCACACAGTGGTTTGGTTCTTTTTGGTTTTTTTTGGTTTGTTTGTTTGGGGTTTTTTTTCTAACTTCAGTCTGAAGTTCTTCCTTTTGAAAAGGAATATTCCTATAGATCTACTTCTAACAAAGTATCTTCAGTTAAAAGGATGTAAATCTTCTCATTTGTGAAACTGCAGTACCAAAACTGATGGTTTCACGTAGCACACTTACAGTTTGTGGCAAAATGAGATACAGATCTTGACTATGGGTTCCAAAGTGTCATATGAAAAATAAAATATTAATAATAGAATAAATATTTCTGCTATTTGCATAAAATATTGTATCTGTAACATAGCAAAAGAAAATGTTTCAAAACAGGAAAGTTCTCCTATAGCTATAAATACTGACAGAAGAGAAATCAAAGCGATGTTACTTAGGAAGTTACTTTTACTTCTTCTCAAACTGCTCCATTTCTATTCAATAGTATTACTTGGATATTAACCTAAAATAGCTGATAGCAGAGAGTAACATGTAACATAGGCCACATTTAAATATTTTGCTGTGAAAATTTGCACAGGCCAGGCCAGTTTTTGTTCACTATATGCACTCTCACAAAGGAGATAAAAATTCTTTTCCTGAAGAGATTATAAAAAACACTCTTTGATCTGTTTCACAATCACTGTAAAACTAAAATAGTTTCTAAGAAAAAGTGAAATTTCTGCAATTTTAAAAAGTATTTTTTTCATGCATACCCCCCTGCTGATTGAGACTCTGCATTTCCCTTTCTCTGCGATCCAGTTCAGCTGCTTTTCTTTCCAGTTCTTCTTGACGCTTTAGCAGTTCTGCCTGGGCCAAGGCATGGTCCCGAACAAAACAAGCACATTAGATATTGATTAAAAAAATACAAACACAAAATAATATTCCAAGTCTTTTTTTCCATAATTAAGCATCTCCAGTTATGGATGAAGACTGACCTAATAGTACACAAATTCATGCAGTAACTGATTACTTAAAGGCAGTATTAATTTTCATAAATCATCAGGAAAGCAATGCTTATTTATAAAAAACACTATTCCAGAAGTCTATTTATATTATTATAATTGAAAGGAACCTAGTGCCTGAAAGTTATAGACAAACCTTTGCAATTTGCATGTAAGCAGGTGGTTCTTCTGTTGGTTTCATTATTGCTGGCTGGGTACTGGGTACATTAGGCATTTTCACACTTCCTGGAGAAGGCTAAGAAAACGAGAGAGAATTATAGGGAAATAGTGTCCTATTCTAACAAACATATTTTCATTAACTCTGTAAGAACTAATCCAGTTGTTTTAAAGGAAGTATTATTGATAAACTGAAAATCTGATATGCTGCCTACAATATTTATAACCTTAGGAAAAATAAGATAACTACATTCTTTCATTCTGTGGTATAGCATTCTGCTTGGTTTTCATAGGTTTTTTTTGAGTTTGTTTGTTTCTAGGTTGGTTTTTTTGTTTGTTTGTTTTTTGTTTGTTTTTTTGTGTTTTTGTTTGGTTTTCTTTGTTGGTTTTGGTTTGGGTTTTTTGGGTTTGTTTGTTTTGGTTTTGGTTTTTGTTTCGTTTGGGTTTTTTTTTCTATTTTTTTTAACTGCATTACTTGCCATAAACACACATGAAATTGTGTGGATTGGTAGAAAGTAAATAGAATTTTAATTTTGTTCAGACATGAATATTAATAAGGACAGTTATTGTTTAAGAGAATTGCAGGATTTAAGAGTGATTATTCATATTCTCAAACATGATGTAATTTATTAGTAATGTCTTCCAGAGCTTTCTATGTAACAAAGGTTTATATCACCTGGTTAACTAGAGAAGCAACGTACCATACAATTTTCCAATTGAGGATCCACAATCTATTGCTTAATTATTCCACCAGTATGTACTGTAGTATCTAGTTTCAAGTACCGCTAGCAACTCGGCAACTTGGTCATTACCTATAAGAACACATCTTACAAGAAGCTTTTAGTAGCTCAGATTTTTTCAATTTTGTGGTGTTGGTTGGTTTTTCTCCTGGTTTTGTTTTTTAATCCTTTCCTGCTTATTCCTGTTTGTCATCTCCTCTGACTTTCTCCACATCTCTCTGTATCATACACAATGTTAACCAGTACCTATCAAACCAAGGAAACTACTACTGCCTAGATTAAAGTTATTGACGGAACTTTACCAAAGCATACCACTATAGCACTACTATGATGTTATTTTATTCATAAATATGCTTGGGAGAAAATTACAATTCACATATTTTTTTGTGTAGAGCTTGTAACATGAAAGATTTCCCCATTCTGTGATCTTTTAAGACGGAGAACCATTTGTTCCTAATAAGCCTGAAATCAAGAAAATATGGTGAAAAGTGTGATGTTTTAAATACAAAAGCAACTTGAAACAAAGCAGGAATCAACTGAATATCACTAACTTGGAAAATTATGACTTGCCCCAGCTTATCTGTATCTTTTCCAACTGTGGTGGGTTGACCCTGGCTGGATGCCAGGTACCCACCAAGCCACTTTATCACTTCCACTCCTCAGCAGAACAGAGGAGAGAAAATATAATGAAAGGCTCATGGGTCGAGATAAGGACAGGGAGACCACTCAGCAATTACCATCAAGGGCAAAACAGATACAACTCAGGGAAATTAATTTAATTTATTACCAATCAAATCAGAGTAAGATAAAAAGAAATAAAACTAAATCCTAAAACACCTTCCCCCCACCCCTCCTTTCTTCCTGGGCTCAACTTCACTCTCAGTTTTCTCTACCTTCTCCCCTAAAGCAGTGTGAGGGAACAGGGAATGGGGGTTGCAGCCAGATCATCACACGTTGTCTCTGCTGGTTCCTCCTCAGGGGGAGGACTCCTTGCACTCTTCCCCTACTCCAGTGTGGGGTCCCTCCCACAGGAGACAGTCCTCCACAAACTTCTCCAACATGGGTCCTTTTCCATGGGCTTCTTCACAAACTGCTCCAGCATGGGTCACCCATGGGGTCACATGTACTGCCAGAAAACCTGCTCCAGTGTGGGCTCCTCTCTCCACGAGGTCACAGCCTCCTTCGGGTGCATCCACCTGCTATGGCGTGGGGTCCTCCATGGACTGCAGGTGGATATCTGCTCCACTGTTAACCTCCATGGGCTGCAGGGGGACAACTTGCCTCACCGTGGTCTTCACCATGGGCTGCAGGGGAATCTGCTCTGGTGGCTGGAGCTCCTTCTCCCTCTCCTTCTTCACTGACCTTGATGCTGCAGGGCTGTTTCTCTCACATCCTCTCATTCCTCTTTCCAGCTGCTGTTCCGCAGCAGTCCCTGCCTTCCCCCCCCCTTCTTAAATATGTTATCACAGAGGCGCTACCACCGTCACTGATTGGCTCAGCCTTGGCCAGTGCTGGGTCTGTCTTGGAGCCAACTGGCATTGGCTCTATTGGACATAGGGGAAGCTTCTAGCAGCGTCTCACAGAAGCCACCTCTATAGCTCCCATGCTACCAAAACCTTGCCACAGAAACCCAGTACACCAACCATCTTTTGAAATGCGCAAATGCAATAGGCTGAGGAGAAAACATCATGCCTGAGTAAACTCCACCTCTGTGTGTGATACTGCAACATATCTCAGCTGATTCCAGCATTTCAAAATTATCTTTCCACCTTATACATCAGGTCCGAAGAGAATACTGAAATATCAGAGAACTCTCAGAAATACTCAGTGATTTAAGCTTTTCATCATAAGAAAGATTATTCAGTGTTCTAGGATGATGACACCTTTTGAGGGCTCTCTGTCCCAGGCTGACGGATACAGCTGCTGCTTTCCTGTTTCCAGGTTCAGCTAGTAGTAAGATGAAGTGTGTATCTCAGAGATCCACACAAATACACACACAACCACACGTACAAAGGATGCTAGCACAGCTAGCTACACAAGCTGTCACAGGCAGGGCACTGCCTTTAATAACATCCCCACATAACACTATGAGAACTACATACAATACAGAGTCATGTCCCATTCCTCCTCTCCAGCTGATCAGCACTCAAGTTCACCGTCGAAAAACACATGCCTCGCTCTCCAGATTTACAAGCACACCAACAACTGCAAATCCCTCAGATATGAGCATGGGCCCTCAGCCTATCTGATATACCTGTCTGGATCTGGGTCCCTCTTACCTGGTGTATGGATTTCCTCCTGTTTGCCATTTAGCCCAACTTGATGTTCACTAGAAGATTCATGCACTCAAACACTAGTCTTGCGAGCATCCCCCCCCCCCCCCCCCCCCCCAGCTCCTTTAAACACTAGCATGGGCTCTCAGCTTGCCATATATCTAGGCCCAGACCCTGGACTCCCTTACTCACTTTTGGCTCAGACATTGAGTCTTTCCAGAGTTTCCAGGTTTTCCTCCTGTTTTCCAGCTAGTCCAGCTTGAAGTTTGCTAGCAAATTACACATATACACACAGAGGAAAACACACTGGTCCCTCCAGTTGCTGGCACCCCAAATACATAGGCCCTACGACCCATGGTCCCTCCAGCTACTGACAATGAAATGTTCAGTTGTTGACACCGCAGACATACAGACCACTACACTACTACCTGGGATCTGACCAGTTTGCCAGCGCCTGATTCACTCACTCTAGTCTCGCCAGTTGCTGGCACCTAGACCTTGCAGCACTCGCAAATATATAGAGTGAAATTTCACATACGGATAGTTAAGAAAGGATTTAACAATAACTGCAGTGATTAGATGCATAGCTCTGCCAGACAAGTGTACTGACTGGTAGCAACTTACATGCAATCAGCCCCTTTTATCCATCCTCTTCACTAGTCTCCTCCTTGTTCCTCCTCAGTCCCAAATTGTTCCACACCTTTGACTATTCCCCTAAATATTCCTTAAAAAATTTTTCAGTCCCACAGGCTCCCCTCAACTATCCATAATATTCATGTTTATCTCCTTTCACCCTTCTTATCAGTTACAAAGTCCAGGTCGAACCTCTTCAAACCTACACCTGCAGTTTTTTAATGGCCCATCAATTTGCGGTTGAAGAGTTTTACTTTGCCTGTTATCACTTATCTGTCTGGTTTGTGTTTCTCTCTGGTTTTGTTTATCACTTCCCCTGTTATTTATTACTCCCTTTAAACTGAAAAGGTCTATAACCTTAATGAAACAGATGCTCTCACATTCCACATATCCTTACAGCAACCAGTATGACTGACATGAATATTTGGACAGTCATGACCATCATGAAAGTTTGCAACTGAAAGGCTATCGTGACTTTTTCAAGGATAGTATGCCATCAGGAATTAATTAGCCTTTTGGATACTCTGTAATAATATGACTGGGATTATGATTTTCCTTCAGGTCTCAGCTCCCCAAAAACCATACAGCCATATCACTATAGTAACGGAAGGACACTACAGGCTTATTTCTTCAAGAACTGCAGTGCAAGGAAGCTGCTGCCTTGAGTCTCACATTGTCAGATGTGTGCACTGCAGTCCATTATTTAGTGCAGGAATGACTCAGCAGTCAAGGCAACTTACATATCTGTTTGAAGGTTAAAGCCTCTGTATGTGTAGAGTTATGCTAAAAACAAATAAACCACTCCAAAACAAACAAACAAAAAACCCAACTGCCTAACAAACATTCATGATTAGTAGACTTCCCTGCCATCCCCTTCTACTTGCCCAATAAAGAACATGTATCTTCTGGCCTTTTAATTTCTTGTATCCTTTTAAGAGCTTTTTCTATAATGCGTGTGACAGCCATCACTTTTCCTTCCTGTCATATAAGGCAAACTGAGATACATTCTAGTTCATGCTTTAGCAATTTTCCATCTTAGTTTTCTTAACACTCAGTTGAATACTACCTGTTTCCAGCAAGTTATTGCTTCTCTAAAGTCTATTCTACTAAGAATTCAAGTTTAAGGCACTTCCCTCCTAAAGAAACAATTAATTTGGCTTTTTTTCTAAATCATTACCTTCTGTTAGTACTCTTACAACCTTAAAGATTGTGGAAGCTTCCTGCTCCTGGGAAAGAAAGTTTCCCAAGTTGTTCTACTACAAAAGATTTCCTCAGAGCTTTGAACTTGCCTTAGTTTCACACTTAGCTTGCCAGAGCTTAAGCTCTAAAGTTTTCTTTGAGAATAGTTTCTACTTTTATAAAGGCTGTCTTACCCCACTAGCACACTTGACACTGGTTAAAGCAAAATCAGCAAAAAACTACCATGATTAGTCTCTTATGGTATATCTAAAGTAGGTATTTTTGAGCTACAGCAGGTATGTCTACACCATTAGTTTAAACTATTGCATGTTTGGCATGGATGAGTGTTTTAGGATCCTGCTTGCTGCAGAGCAGTGTTTAGCTCACTTAAAGAAAAATGTGACTTAAAAGTTTGATGGCAAGGTTCACTCTACTTACTTACTGAATGGAGGAAACATGCCAAGCAGAATCGGGTGAGAGTTGGTTTAGAGTGATTTATATGGGGACATGAGATGCAAAAGAGTAGACGGAGGCCCTCCTGTTGAGTTATGAGGTTCAGAATGGACCCCCTTGCTCTCTAAACTCCTTCTCAGAGAGGAGTCTAGGTGTGGCTGGATCCAAACTTAGCCCCAGACTTGATCAACGGTTCATATCTAAGACACACAGAGTAAAAGGAAAAAAAGGTAAGGGATTATATGTGTTTATGGCCAAAGGATTATGTATGTACACCTGATTCTTTATATTGCTCAGCTAAGATTTCAAAGTTTCATCATGTTGCATCTCAGCCTGCTTACCTCCCCTCCAGGGACCTTGTGCCAGGTCCCTCTGAAGTCTGGACCCTAGGTCTCTTGAAGCAAGCAGGCATCAAAGTTCATTGGTGATGAGGATGGGGATCCTAGGTCTTTCAAATCAAACTCTCAGGCATAAAAGTTTGTAGAAACAAATAATTTAATGGAGTAGTACAGCAGCAGGGTTGGCTCAAGCTGGGTGCCTGTGCAGAGGTGCTGAGCTGAGCATAGAAGTTTCTGGGTAATTATACCCTTCCAGACTATTTACCTGCCCCTCACACAATGATTCAGTCCAGTAGTAATGTTTGAGTCTGGGGTCTTCTTGCTTCTCATTGGATTCTTACACTGTCTTCAGAGAGGCCTGTCGGGGATTGGCTCAAGGAGCACAGACATGAGTCCACCAAGCAACTGTACGAGCAGAGCCCATTTTAGTTGACATAAGTAGGCCTTAGTTAGCTTGTCTATTAGGCCGTGGGAAAGGGGGGAACGGAAAAGTACTAACTAAGGCAGGGTCAGGATATTTTTGAAGAGATAAGAGTCAGAAGAATGTGGGATGCACATAGCTAGCTAAACCCAAGTAGGTGGAGTAAGTAAATGTGCTTAGCCTATTAGATAGAGACAAGTATGCATAATTATGGTATTTGGTATAAATGCACGCTATCTCGGGCAATAAAGTTGAAGTATGCTTTATCACTCATATTGGGTCGGCCGCATTTCTTCCTCCGTCCGCTCGGGTCTGGAACTCTGATGGGACTTTTCTCTGCAGAGGCCCTTATTTTGTCTAGCTGCAGACATTGTTGATAGTCCAAAGCCATGCTGGCTTGAAAGTGCTATTCTGTCTGAATGAATCCTGTTTTGCTTAGCGAAGTGCAAAACAGGCCTTATCTTGCGGGCGTTCTTGATGGACCAAGCTTCACATTATTTTGCCCAAGTAAATTCTGTTCTTCTCAGTAAAGTGCAAAACAGGTCTTATTTTGCAGGTGTCCATGATGGTCTGTAGCTGCTTTTATTTTCATTAAGAAGATACAAGTTGGGTGAATATGAGCAGAACTCTACAACATACAGTTTAAGATTTCAGCCAATTTAGTTTACTAAGTAATGTGAAACAGGGAGTATATTAAAAATCACACCACCTCATAATTTGAAGTGATTCATTCTGTTTAAAACACATTTACTTAAGCTAAATTATTAATACAAAGCTTAAAATGGGCTCATCCAGTGATCTGTGATTAGTAAAAGATCACTGCCATACAGCCACGCTTGTCTAGCAGAGAGAGTTTAAAGTAGGCTCACCCAGGCTGTCATATTTATACAGTAAACTGGTTGGCTTGTAGTCAAATTGCATAGAGTAGGAAAGATGTGCACGAGACTCCTTGTACCCACAACTTATGGGTGTGCAGTGTGTCATTCTGCTTCCTTGTGGGTTTCCTAAAAGGAGTTCTTGGCTCAGCTACAGCTCAGGCCTTTACCTCCTTTGAAGCCTGTACCAAACTGCTGCTGGTTTGGTTGGGGGCGGTGGAGTGCACGTCATGGTGTTTAATACCATTTCTGTGTTATTTCATATCACTTGCTGGAATTAGTGCACAATGTAAGAAAAAGTAAAATGAAGAGCTTGTAAGAGAGTCAGAGGTAAAAAGGATAAGAAAAATCATGTATCTGCCTCAACATCACCTCAACCACCCCAACATCTGCTGGAAAAGTAGCACAGCAAGCTGTAGGCAATCCAAGAGACTCCTGGAATGCACTGAGCATAACTTCTTAAGCCAGGTAATAAACAACCATACCAGAGGGGATGCAACACTGGACCTGATGGTCACCAATGCAAGTAAGCTAATCAGAGACATCAAGACTGGAAGCATCCTGAGCTGCAGCGATCATGCACTGGTGGAGTTTTCAGTCCTAAGGGATATGGGAAAGGCAAAGAGTAAAGTCAAGACCCTGAATTTTAAGAAAGCCAACTTCCAGCTCTTCAAGGAGTTAGTCAACAGGACGCCCTGGGAAATTGCCCTCAGGGACAAGGGAGCAGAACAGAGCTGGCAGATCTTTAAGGATGCTTTCCATAGAGCACAAGAGCTCTCGATACTCATGTGAAACAAATCAGGAAAGGAAGGCAAGAGGCCAGAATGGCTGAGTTGAGACCTGATGGTCAAACTAAATTGCAAGAAGGAAATGCATGGACAGTGGAAGTGGGGACAGGTATCCTGGGAAGAGTAGAGGGGCACTGCCCAGTTGTGCAGAGATGGGGTCATGAAGGCCAAGGCGCAGCTGGAGCTGAACTTGGCAAAGGACACAAAGAATAACAAGAAGGGCTTCTACAGGTATGTCAACCAGAAAATCAAAGTCAAAGAAAGTGTACCCCCCTGATGAACACAAATGGCAAACTGGTAACAACAGACAAGAAGGTGGCTGAAGTACTGAACTTGTATGCCTCAGTTGTCACTGGCAAGCTCTCTTCCCACACCTCCCGAGTGGATGAATTGCAAGATGGGGACTAGGGGAGCAAAGTCCCTGTCACTGTAAGAGAAGATCAGGTTTGAGACCACCTGAGGAACCTGAATATACATAAGTCTATGGAACCTGACAAGATGCATCCCAGAGTCCTGAGGGAACTGGCTGATGTAGTTGCGAAGCCACTCCCCATGATATTTGCAAAGTCATGGCAGACAGGCGAAGTCCCCGGTGACTGGAAAAAAGTGAAACATCACACCCATTTTTAAAAAGGGTAGAAAGAAGGACCCCGGGAACTACTGACCTGTCAGCCTCACCTCTGTGCTTGGGAAGATAATGGAACAGATCCTCCTAGAAGCTATGCTAAGGCACATGGAGGACAGGTGCGAAGGTGAAAAATCATGGACTCCACACAATCCAATATGAATTCAAGAGAAGCCATTTATTACAGAAACAAGCCTCCTTATATATGCAGTTATTTCCTGATCACGCGTCCACGCTCCAAGAATGCATTAGCTGATTGGATATTGTCCATGTTCACGAGCTGTCCACGTGCCCGAGTCTCACTGCTAATAGGTCTTGTTAATTTACATCTTATTGAGGCCCTGTTATTATAGAATTGCCTCACTCCCAAAGCAGGTGGTGTTTTTCAGCCTTCGCGCTGGCCTTGAGATTCCTTTGGCTAGTTCAGAAATAAATCTCCATCTAATAGAAGCCCATCCACACAACAACCTCAAGAAAATCCCTCCAATACCCCACAATTCCCCCTTTTTGTTTTTGAACCAGCCAGGCCTCATTTACAATGCGCTGAATAATCTTTGAAATACACTGCAGCATACAACATACGATTAACAACAATGATTACAGTTACATATAATGTACCTAACCCTTACATAATAAGATCAAACAACTACCCACCTCTTTCCAAGATTTAAACCATTTGTCAAACCTTAAGTCTACTATGACAATCTTATTAGCGTGCTGTTTTAGTTTGTCTAAAGTACTATGAATAGATCCAGAATGATTAAACAAGTTAATACAACATCTTTCTCTTAAGTTCATCACAACCATGTCCTTATGATAACAACAAAAATCTATAGCAACACAATTTTGAAGTGTGACATGTATAAAACCATCAACACCTACTATTGAGTTAGTATCTCAGAAGTTAGATTAGCCTGTTTAAAAGACTAATAGCTTAACTTTGATATGTCACCTAAAGCTTTACCAGCCGCTAGACCAGGGAGAAGGAGTGCAGCAGATACTATGGTAGGAATGTCTCATAATTTTACTTCATTTTTGCATTTACTATCTAAGTGTAATATCACCCTTTTGACTCTCCTGCTGTTTGCTCAAATTGCCATTCTCCACAGAAGGTACACCACCTGCTTGCTAATGGGCTTCTAGACCACCAGGTCTGTGAGCACCTATAACACTGAATTAGGATCCATGGTTTACATCTGAAACAGTCTTCAAAACTTATCTCCCTCCTGTCTGTCTGCATCCGTTGAATCTTTGTGGAATCCACTTCAATCCTCGGCCTGTAATGACACAAACATAACCTTTTCCCCAGGTTATCAATTGATGTGGCCTTTTCCACTGAACATTAACTAGTGATTTGACCATAACTAATGTAGGTTCTTTCTGACTTAGCATGGTTTTGGGTCATAATTGCAAAGTGTTTCATCACAGGGCAAATTTAGGTTGTACCACTTAGTTATAAGTGATTCATCACATACAATGCTTTTGACAATTGGTTTTGTGGTGTTTTCCCTACTTCTCCCCCCTTTTTGTTTTTTTAAAAAAATAATAATAAATAAATACAGTTCAGAATCAGATACGTGCATTGGACCTTGACTACATACTCAGAATCACAAATCAAATTTAGAGGTTCCTCCTTAAAAAGCTCTTAGTAATGTAAAGCTGCGCCAAGTTCTGCTAATTGGGTTGAACCTTCAATAATTTTTACAGAATGTTGCCAATTGTTATCTTAATGCCAGACCGCTTCAGCTTTATGAGACTTCCCAGAACCATCAACAAAAACTGTGCAAGTATGTAGGATCAGACCAGATAGACGTGTGGTCTGTGACCTGATGTTAAAGTCTTGCAGGTTCTGCATCAATTTACAGTTAGGCATGCCAAAAGCTGTGCTACTAAAAAAATCAGCTAGTGCAATTTACAAAGATGTAGATTGCAAATAAAAAATCAAAACTAAATTTCACAAATGGTACATATATGACAAAAGGATCATAGCCTATTAAGACTTAAATTAATTCCCTGCATTTCCTGATCAGAGTAACAATTGGTATATCAGTCTGTTAGCATTCTCATCATACTGTTCCACAATAGCCACAGGTTGTTTCTATGTTGTAGCTATAAATAGACAAATCTGCAAGTCCAATCGAATGCAGTCAGCCTGTAAGGTTGTCATAAATTTATTCCTCAAAGTTTCCAACTCCATTTTAGCTGTCATATTTATTGGATATTGTTTTCCCTTACCGGATCGAAGTCCTGTTTCAGTTCTATCAGTGTAGTATTTGCTTTATTGAAACATTGGCTGTTAATACTAGTAGAAATACAGCATTCAAAATTTCCTTGGAGATTTCTCACTTGCAGCAAACAGATTGGCACCATCCAAGCAGCTTCTTGTAGGACATGCAACTAAACAGAATTCTCAGAAAACGTTATTTGAGCTTACAATTTACTTAACAAATCCTGACCCAAGAAAGGTATAGGACTTTCTGGCAACTACAAGAATTCATCAGTAAAAACTTTGTTCCAAATTTGGCATTCTACTGGTCTCAAAAAAACAGCTTTTCTTTCGTTCTCTCCCATGACCTCAAAAACTATCACGGTGAATTTACTAAGAAGTCTCTTGCAACCAGTTACCACAGAATAAGTCTACTAAAAAAAAATTTTGGTTTAATTTCCCAGCTTCATTAGAACTATGGATCCACTGGCAATGCCTTCAAATTTCAACCCTCAGACTCCTTCATGCAATATTACAGTTCCCTAGCAGTAACATCGTTGGGGAGAGGGGAATAAAACCTCCCTCTTGCCCCTATCTGAGATGGCAGGATCTCCAGCCCAGCATGAAAACAAATCAGTTCGAACTCCACATCAAACCAACCTGGCTCCACTCCACACCCAAATCAGTACCACTCTGACCCAGAGAAGCACTGAGCACTCTGACCCCCAAAGCTGACCAGTGTGAAAAGACTGATTTCAGCCAGGAGGTAAAATGATGAGCTCTCTCCCCAGATGTGCCAAAACTTAGGAGACAAGACAGAAGCAAAAAGAAACAACACCAACAACCCCTGATTCAAAGCCCAGAATCACAGAATTGACTGGGTTGGAAAAGACCTCAGAGATCATTGAGTCCAATCCTTGGTCCAACTCTAGTCCGTTTACTAGATCATGGCACGAAGTGCCATGTCCAATCTCAGTTTAAAAACCTCCAGGGACGGCGAGTCCACCACCTCCCTGGGCAGGCCATTCCAATGCCTGACCACTCTCTCTGTAAAGAATTTCTTTCTAATATCCAGCCTAAATTTCCCCTGGCAGAGTTTAAGCCCATGCCCCCTTGTCCTATTGCTAACTTCTTGGGAGAAGAGACCAATCCCCACCTGGCTAGAACTTCCCTTCAGGTAGTTATAGAGAGTGATGAGGTCACCTCTAAGCCTCCTCTTCTCTAGACTAAACAACCCCAGCTCCCTCAGCCTCTCCCCATAGGTCTTATGTTCAAGTCCCTTCACCAGTCGTGTTGCTCTTCTCTGGACCCGCTCCAGCACTTCAATGTCTTTCCTGAACTGAGGGGCCCAGAACTGAACACAATATTCCAGGTGTGGCCTCACCAATGCAGAGTACAGGGGAAGGATCACTTCCCTTGTCCTGCTGACCACGCTATTTTTGATACAGGACAGGATACCGTTGGCCTTCTTGGCCACCTGGGCACACTGTTGGCTCATGTTGAGCTTCCTGTCAATTAGTACCCCCAGGTCCCTTTCTGTCTGACTGCTCTCCAGCCACTCTGCGCTGCAGGGGGTTGTTGTGACCAAAGTGCAGCACCCGGCACTTGGCCTTATTGAACTTCATCCCATTGGAATCGGCCCATTTTTCCAGTCTATCCAGATCCCTCTGCAGAGCCCTCCTGCCTTCCAGCAGGTCGACACTCCCTTCCAACTTGGTGTCATCAGCAAATTTGCTGATGATGGTCTCAATCCCCTCATCTAAATCGTCAATAAAGATGTTAAACAGGACTGGACCCAACACTGACCCCTGGGGAACACCACTAGTGACTGGCCGCCAGCTAGATGCAGCCCCATTCACCAGCACTCTCTGGGCCCGGCCCTCCAGCCAGTTCTTAAGCCAGCGTAGAGTACACTTGTCCAAGCAATGGGCTACCAGCTTTTGCAGGAGTATATTATGGGAGACAGTGTCAAAGGCCTTGCTGAAGTCCAGATAGACCACATCCACGGCTTTCCCCTCATCCACCAGGTGAGTCACCTGATCATAAAAGGAGATCAGGTTGGTCAGACAGGACCTGCCCCTCCTAAACCCATGCTGGCTGGGTCTGATCCCTTGTCCATCCTGAAGGTGCTGTGTGATTCCATTCAGGATGATCTGCTCCATAACCCTGCCAGGCACTGAGGTCAGGCTGACAGGCCTGTAGTTGTCAGGGTCAGCTCTGCAGCCCTTTTTGTGGACTGGGGTAACATTGGCCAATTTCCAATCATATGGGACCTCCCCAGTGAGCCAGGACTGTTGGAAGGTGATGGAGAGCAGCTTGGCAAGTTCTGCTAGCTCCCTCATCACCCTAGGATGGATCCCGTCTGGTCCCATAGACTTGTGAGGATCCAGATGGCTCAGTAAATCACCAACTATTTCCTCCTGGAATACAAGGGGCCTATTTGGCTTCCTATCTCTGTCAACCACCTCCAGAGATGAGCTGTCCTGAGGGCCACCTGTCTTACTGGTAAAAACTGAGGCAAAGCTGAAAACTGAAGCAACACAGTGCCACAACAAGGATGGATGACAATACTCCAGGAAAAAAAAAAAAAAAGACAGAGCGGGGGGAGTAAAGCCCCACTTTCTCCGCTTAGCAGTGGGCAACCAGGTTTTTCAAGTTTTTTTTTCTTCTTTCTCTTCCTGCTGCAGTTCAGATGTAGCCAAGGCTGCACAGCTGGCGTAATTGCTGGTACGAAGTGGGAGGCTCTGGCGAACTCCTTGGTTACAATGAGCTGAGTTTTATACACAATTTCAATTAGCTCAACAGTTGTTACATTTCTCAACCCTATTTACCTTTCACAATTTACAGATGTCAAAATACAGTATATTAAACATCAATCTATTATTCCATTTTCCTAGATCCAAATCAGTTCATATTCCAGCAACTTTTAAATACAACCTCATACAATACCAAGTTCACATCCATCATAGCATTTAGGTGTTTGGTTGGTTGGTTGGAATTTTTGTTTTTTTTTTTTTTTGTTTGTTTGTTTGGGGTTTTTTTGGGGTTTTGTTTTGTGGTTTTTTTTGTTTGTTTTTGTTTGTTTGTTTGTTTTTGTTTTTTTTTTCAATGCAAAGCAGAGTTTATCAATTCAAATTATTTTCTGGTCTCAAAATTACTAGATAAGAATATACGCAATTACTCTAATGTGTAAGGATGCATCCTAAGGGGGAGCAAGGTGGTATTTTAGCAGTGGAACCAGTTCCCATTTTGTAATTATCTCCCCAAACAAAATTCTTTTGGTACCAGATAGAAATATGCAAATTAAAATGCTGAGCTCAGATATGAAAACCAAATACCAAGTTCAAATATGCCAATGGATCACAGTTACACTTATTCAAGACAATATCTCAATTTTTGCATTGCACCTTCGGGCCGCTCACTGCTCAGCCAGGCAGAGGTACCACTGGGTCTCCCTGACAAAACAGGTCAGTGTGCGCTGGAGCCCAATCGGCACCCGCCTCCCGCTGCCGCAGCAAGCTGGACTGGGCAAGGCTTTTATTAGTGTCTCATTTGGTGTGCTACAACTGTTATCCCAAAACCAGGATTCTTTACATGGTGTGCATACAAAAGAGCCAAATCCAGCACATCGAGATGAGTCACAGCCTATCACAGAGTTGCACAAGTCTCGATACTGGAATAAAGCTAGCATTCTAGAAAGAAAAGTAACAGCTATTACACACAAAATCTGAACATCACGTTCACGCAGTAAGGAACTAAGTTACTCATGATCTTCTGTAATATCACAAAACGCACTTTTTGAGTCAACGGATTCTCATGATTTAACAGTCTGTGAACTTACTCTACCATGTAACAGGCAAAGACTTACCAAACTATAATATGTTTAAACAGATACATACAAAGAAAACAGGTTAATAATGAAAGCATCTTGCAGACTTCAGCAAGTTTACTGTGACCTGTGTCTTATCAGTTAACTCTCTCAGCTTGATGAAGTTCAAACCATTCCGCCTGTAAAACTGTCAAGAAATGATTTAATGATCTCTTGTAGGGATTTATTTTGTCCTGCTCTTCTCGCCTTAAAAACAACATTAATTGCAACCAAGTGTTATACTTCAAGATTCTATTCTCCGGACACTTTTCCCAATCATTTAACTTATACAGCAGCCACCATTAATTACAATATTTTACGAGATCTTCCTTCCTCATATTTCCAAATGCTTTCTATGTTCTAAAACACCTCCCAATACCGATTTCTTATGAACATGACTGAAAACAGTAATTCCTGACCCCATCTCGTAAGTAAAAACTATGAGAAGAGGGAGGGGGGGTGTCCTGGTTTTGTTAAAAACAAGTATCTCTTTCAGTGAATTTGCCTGTCAGCTAAAGCCTTCATATTAACTGCATTTTCCTGGAGCACCAGACACATGTTTTGGTAAACCTAGCAATGGAATGCAAACTTATTGATAAGCACGGATGGACATCTCGCGAGAGGGGCGACGAGAAGAAAGTGACCAAGAAACTGACCAACTGTGTATAACATTCCATTCACTGCCGGCTCTGCAGTTGCTGTCGAGGGTTATTATTATCTGTTGAGGGTTAAGACTGCGGGGTGACAATAAAACCCTGGCAGATGTATTGTTAACCCCCTTCCCCCCCCCACACACTTCTCCCTCCCTCTTCCCCCTTTTCACTAAGGAGAGGCGATTGGGAGGAAAAGAAGCACAGAGTGAAGAGAGTTGGAAAAAATTAAAGATGTTTTACTAATGCTACTAATAAGAATAGAGAAAATAATACAAAATATACAAAACCAATCTTGAAAGTCTCAGCAACTGCAGAGCCGGCAACCAAAGTCCTGGATTAGACTCTGCAGCCAACCGGAGCTGGATTCAGTCTCTCACTAGGCCTCAGTTTGCAGGGATGACTAGCAAGGTCCTCTTCTAATGTCGGCCATAAGCAGAAGGGAAAAGGCAAAAAGGGAAAAGCGAACGAGATCCTCGTGTTCTCCCACTTTATATGAAGTATTCACGTGAATGGAATGTTATACACAGTTGGTCAGTTTCTTGCTCACTTGCTTCTCGTCGCCCCTCTCGCGAGATGTCCATCCGTGCTTATCAATAAGTTTGCATTCCATTGCTAGGTTTACCAAAACATGTGTCTGGTTCTCCAGGAAAATGCAGTTAATATGAAAGCTTTAGCTGACAGGCAAATTCACTGAAAGAGATACTTGTTTTTAACAAAACCAGGACATTCCACCCCTTATAATATGCCATTCACTGAATGCTTAAACCTTATCAATACAATCTATCAATATAATCTAATTAATCACTACTACTATATATATACACATATGTACATATATACACAGGAGTAATTAATCAGCGGACCATCCTTTAAAAAGTTCATTAAGTTCATTTTGTCACGACAGTCTCCCACGGCAGGAAAAATGGTACAAGTGCATCTCATGACCACTGTTTGTGGGTTAAAGATATCAACTTTGAAGAAGTTGTCAGGCGCCACTCGAAGAAGCTAGCTCTGGTTTCATCATCACTGTTTTGATCTGAAAAACACTTATTAAACATTGTTAGCATGGCAATTCACATCATGCAGTTCAGTATTGAATATTTTCACCTAAACTCAAATCCCCTTGGGGTACACACCGAACTTCTCCATCCTTAAGCATCACCCACCAGGTGCTGCCAGGTCCCTGGGCAAAAACAATCCCACGAATGGGCTTGCCTTTGCCTGAGGCAGGAGTAACCCAGACTGCCTTTCCTAACATGTTTTTCATGTGTACTACAGGGACTTTATCTCCTTCTACAGTCCGTAGAATTTCTGATTGGGCAGGCCCGGCTCGATTGGTTGATCCCCTGGTGTTGACCAACCAAGTGGCTTTTGCTAAATGTGAATCCCCGTTTTTAAAGGTTCCACCACCAAGTGCCTTTAGTGTTGTTTTTAGCAAACCATTGTACCTTTTAATTTTCCCAGAGGCTGGTGCATGATATGGAATATGATATACCCACTCAATACCATGTTCTTTGGCCCAATTGTCTATAATACTGTTTTTGAAATGAGTACTGTTGTCTGATTCAATTCTTTCTGGCGTACCATGTCGCCAAAGGACTTGCTTTTCAAGGCCCAAGATAGTATTTCGGGCTGTAGCATGAGGTACGGCATATGTTTCCAACCATCCAGTGGTTGCTTCCACCATTGTAAGTACATAATGCTTACCTTGACGTGTTTGTGGAAGTGTAATATAATCAATCTGCCAAGCTTCTCCATACTTATACTTTAACCATCGCCCCCCATACCATACAGGCTTTAACCATTTCGCTTGTTTGATTTCGGCGCAAGTCTCACATTCATGAATAACCTGTGAAATAGTGTCCATCGTTAAATCCACCCCTCGATCGCGAGCCCATTTATACGTTGCATCTCTACTTTGATGCCCTGAAGCATCATGGGCCCACCGAGCTAGGAAAAGTTCACCTTTATGTTGCCAATCCAAGTCCACCTCAGCTACTTTAATCTTAGCAGCTTGATCCACTTGTTGGTTGTTTAGATGTTCCTCGGTGGCTCGACTTTTAGGCACATGAGCATCTACATGACGAACTTTCACAGGCAGGCTCTCTAGCTGAGCAGCAATGTCTTGCCACAGTGTGGCAGCCCAAATGGGTTTACCTCTGCGCTGCCAGTTGCTTTTCTTCCATTGCTGTAGCCACCCCCACAAGGCATTTGCTACCATCCATGAGTCAGTATAGAGATAAAGTATTGGCCACTTCTCTCGTTCAGCAATGTCCAAAGCCAGCTAGATGGCTTTCACTTCTGCAAATTGACTAGATTCACCTTGTCCTTCAGTGGCTTCTGTAACTTGTCATGTGGGACTCCACACAGCAGCTTTCCACCTTCGATGTTCTCCTACAAGATGACAGGATCCATCTGTGAACAGTGCATACTGCTTATCAGTCTCTGAAAGAGTATTATATGGTGGTGCTTCTTCAGCACGTTTTACTTCCTCATCTGGAGACATCCCAAAGTTTTTGCTTTCTGGCCAGTCTGTAATCACTTCTAAGATCCCTGGGCGATTGGGACTTCCAATTCGAGCTCGTTGCGTGATCAATGCAATCCATTTACTCCATGTAACTTCGGTTGCGTGATGTGGAGAGGGAACCGTCCCTTTGAACATCCAGCTCAGCACCGGCAGTCGAGGTGCCAGGAGGAGCTGTGCTTCAGTACCGATCGCTTCTGAAGCAGCTCGAGCTCCTTCGTATGCTGCTAGTATTTCTTTTTCAGTTGGAGTATAGTTGGCCTCAGATCCTTTGTATCCTCGACTCCAAAAACCTAAGGGTCGACCTCGGGTTTCTCCTGGTGCTTTCTGCCAGAAGCTCCAGGTAAGTCCATTATCTCCGGCTGTGGTGTAGAGCACATTTTTAACATCTAGTCCAGTCCGAACTGGTCCAAGGGCCACCACATGAGTTATCTCACGCTTAATTTGTTCAAAGGCTTGTCGTTGTTCAGGGCCCCACTCAAATTGGTTCTTTTTACGAGTCACTCAATAGAGAGGGCTCACAATCTGGCTGTAGTCAGGAATATGCATTCTCCAAAAACCTACAACGCCCAAGAAAGTCTGTGTCTCCTTTTTATTAGTAGGTGGAGACATTGCTGCAATTTTGTTGATCACATCCATTGGGATCTGACGACGGCCATCTTGCCATTTTATTCCTAAAAACTGTATCTCTCGTGCAGGTCCCTTGACCTTGCTTCGTTTTATGGCAAAACCAGCATCCAAAAGAATCTGAATTATTCTCTCACCTTTCTCGAAGACTTCTTTCGCTGTGTCGCCCCATACGATGATGTCATCAATATATTGCAAGTGTTCTGGAGCTTTACCTTGCTCCAGCGTGGTCTGGATCAGTCCATGGCAGATGGTAGGACTGTGTTTCCACCCCTGGGGCAAGCGATTCCACGTGTACTGGATGCCTCTCCAGGTGAAAGCAAACTGCGGCCTGCACTCTGCTGCTACAGGAATAGAGAAAAATGCATTAGCAATGTCAATTGTAGCATACCACTTGGCTGCCTTTGACTCCAGTTCAAATTGCAGTTCTAGCATGTCAGGCACAGCAGCACTCAGTGGTGGCGTAACTTCATTCAGGCCACGATAGTCTACAGTTAGTCTCCACTCGTCACTAGACTTATGCACTGGCCAGATTGGGCTGTTAAAAGGTGAGCGAGTCTTACTGATCACACCCTGGCTTTCCAATTGACGGATCAACTTCTGGATAGGAATCAAAGAGTCTCGGTTGGTGCGATATTGCTGACGATGCACTGTCGTGGTAGCAATTGGCACCTGCTGATCGTCAACCATCAGCAGTCCTACAACAGAAGGATCATCTGAAAGACCAGGCAAACCAGACAGCTGTTCAGTTTTCTCATTGTCCACAGCTGCTATACCAAATGCCCACCTATACCCTTTTGGTTCCTTAAAATACCCTCTCCTGAGGTAGTCTATGCCAAGGATGCACGGAGCATCTGGACCAGTCACAATGGGATGCTTTTGCCAGTTTTTTCCAGTTAGGCTCATTTCAGCCTCTACAACAGTCAGTTCCTGGGATCCCCCAGTCACTCCAACAATATTGATGGATTGCGTTCCTTTATAATTAGAAGGAATTATTGTGCACTGAGCACCAGTGTCCACTAAAGCTTTGTACTCCTGGGGGTATGTTGTACCAGGCCATCGTATTTGTACAGTCCAATAAACTCTGTTATCCCTTTCCTCCACCTGGTTGGAGGCAGGGCACCTCTAATTTCTGTTTTGCACAGTCTCTGGGTGTGAATTAGAGGTTCCTTCAAGAGCATCAGAATCTCTTCTGCTCCTTTTGTAAACTGGAGCAGCCACCTTCCTAGGAGTTTTTCCTTTTATCTCACGTACTCGTTCCTGAAGTTCTAAGGTAGGTCTTCCATGCCACTTATTCATGTTTTCTCCCTGCTCATGTAGGAAGAACCACAGTGAACCTCTTTTTGTGGGCTGCCTCTGTCCTCTCTCTCGAGATTGGAAACGCCTTTTCCTAATAGCTGAAACATAGGTTTGTGCAGGTCATGAATGGTATGTGTCTTCTCTGAGTTCTTTGATTTCTTGCAACAGCTTTTCAAACCGGTCATCAGATTTTTCACACAGTTTCTCTACAGCAGAGACACAAGCCCGTAGAGAACCAGCAAGGCTGTCCTCAAAGTTCCGAAGCTGCTCAATCACTTCATCAATCTCTTGTTGACCTCCAGCTGACCAGACCATTCCTGCCAATGACCTAGCATATGCAGGGGGTGCACTTTGTACAAATCTGCGCCACAGAGATCGTGTACAATTGATTCTATCTGGGTCTGTCCCCTCTTGGTTGTCTGATCCAAAATAGATGATCTCTCGCACAGCTAATTGTCTCAGGAACTGAATACCTCTCTCCATAGTATTCCATTTCCCCAACTTGGATATACAATCTTCCTTGTAGGGAAATCTTACTTTCATAGCTGCCAGGAGTTGGGTCCAGAGCGTAGTGGCGTTAGACTCTCTTGAAATTGCCCTGTCAGTGGTGGACTCTTTTGACAGAGATCCCAGCTGCCTGGCTTCACCACCTTCCAATTCAATTGTTTCTGCCCCATTGTCCCAGCATCGGAGCAGCCAGGTTAAAATATTCTCGCCTTCAGGACGACTAAAGTCTTTTCGCAGATCTCTCAGCTCACCTGGAGAAAAGGACCGAGTGGTGGTCACTTCATCTCCTCCCTGCGCTGATGATGCCCCTTGGGTTGATGTTGGCCCTGTGCCATCACCTGCTGCACGGGTAGTCTTTCTAGTGACTTTCTTACAACTGGCAACTGATGCTGATATGGGTTTACCATCATTTGATTCATTTCCAGAGTATGAATGACTGTCACAGTGATTGCTGTGGTTACAGCAGCAACAGTGAGCAGTGTGTGAAGAATGGGGGGGGTGCCTTGTTAGCCTTTGAGGCTGGAGAAGTAATGTTATCTGCAGCGACCTTGGCAGAGGAACTCTGCGGAGGAGCTGTAGCTTCAGCCTGTGAAGCCGCGGTTGGGGGGGCAGTGGCTGCAGCGGCAGCTTTCCCTGTTTTGCTTTTTCTCGAGTGGCTAGGAGTGCTTTTTGCTAAAGCTTCCGAAGACGCACCGCAAATCTCAGGACAACAAAGAGATGCAAACCTCCTGTTGAACGCCATTTCTCTTAACAGAAGCACAAACTGACACACATTCAGCAAACCAGATAACACCATCACAGTTCTATCAAAACTCCAAGGATATTCAAAGTTCTCTAAAACATTTACGAACTGTCCTAGCGAAAAAATGAAAGTATTGTTAGTCAGCCTTTCTAAAGATTCGCTCGACCAATTAGCAAACACAGAGCCGTACTGCTCTTTAATCTCTCCTGGAGGCTTTTCAAGGTAAAGCAGAAGCGAGTAAAAATTAATTAGCGGCTGCAGTATAATGAAATAAACCAGTGACAAACCACACAGCATCATCATGACCATTGTCCAGTTCCTTGTTGTTATATAATGAATACTTCGATTTAAAAAGAAAGCCCAACACAGATATGGAATCAGTGAGCACAGTGTAGAAAATAACTGATACAACTTATGCCATAACATCTTTAAATCAGTGTAATTCACTTTGCCTTAATACAACTAAATAATATCCAAAGCAAACGGACGCACGAGTATCACAACTCTAAGAGTTGGCACCGTGCCAAGAAAACTGAAAGGTACGTCAGAGCAGTAGAAAAGCCAAAAATCTTCAAATTTACCCCTTTCTCTGGCCCCACGTTGGGCGCCAATTATCTGTCGAGGGTTAAGATTGCGGGGTGACAATAAAACCCTGGCAGATGTATTGTTAACCCCCTTCCCCCCCACACACACTTCCCCCTCCCTCTTCCCCCTTTTCACTAAGGAGAGGCGATTGGGAGGAAAAGAAGCACAGAGTGAAGAGAGTTGGAAAAAATTAAAGATGTTTTACTAATGCTACTAATAAGAATAGAGAAAATAATACAAAATATACAAAACCAATCTTGAAAGTCTCAGCAACTGCAGAGCCGGCAACCAAAGTCCTGGATTAGACTCTGCAGCCAACCGGAGCTGGATTCAGTCTCTCACTAGGCCTCAGTTTGCAGGGATGACTAGCAAGGTCCTCTTCTAATGTCGGCCATAAGCAGAAGGGAAAAGGCAAAAAGGGAAAAGCGAACGAGATCCTCGTGTTCTCCCACTTTATATGAAGTATTCACGTGAATGGAATGTTATACACAGCTGGTCAGTTTCTTGGTCTCTTTCTTCTCGTCGCCCCTCTCGCGAGATGTCCATCCGTGCTTATCAATAAGTTTGCATTCCATTGCTAGGTTTACCAAAACATGTGTCTGGTTCTCCAGGAAAATGCAGTTAATATGAAAGCTTTAGCTGACAGGCAAATTCACTGAAAGAGATACTTGTTTTTAACAAAACCAGGACAGGGGGAAAACACAGGGCTGCTTGCAGCACGAGTGGGAAAAGTGGGGAGAAAGTTCTACAGTGTACTTATACCACAAAGAAACAATTCTAACAACAACCAGTAAAACAATTAACTCACATTCCTGACAAGCTGCTTGATTTTCAGAGAGGCAAAACACAGAAGCACGTAATATGTACTGTAAAACTCGCAGATAACAAGTTGATAGCAAACATTAGCATTCTCTACTGCTAATTTCAACACCAGTGCTTCCCTAGCTTCTAAGTTTTCAACCTGCTTATTGATGGCCTCTTGAAGGTGGTCAATAAATTGCATGTAGTTCTCATTGGGACCCTGATTAATAGTTGCAAATGATTTCACTGCTTTGTTGGTTTCAGGCATCTTTATCATAGCTTAATATGCAAGGTCTGCTGACTGCCTCAGGATTTCAGAAACTAATAGTGCCTGTAATTGTGGTGTGTCAATTAGTGTCTGTTCCAAGAGTTGTGGGATACCTGCCCCTTTCAACGAGTCCCCATCATTCCGTCCTAAATGATCTATAGCTGTTACATTGCATAGGTCTAATTTTGCTTGAGTCTTTCATAGTTTTTATCTATCTTGGGGCAACACATACACATACTCGTTTTCCTTTTAACTTTCAAAAAAAAAAATGCTGCAGATTCTCATCCTCATCCGAGTCGTCAGAAAATGCGGACTTGAGTGTTGCTGGAGAATCGTTGGTAACAGGGGGGTTCGGAACAGTGCACATTCTCACCAATACTTTCTAGCATCATAATTATTCATATAACCTGAGTCCCCAGGAGCACCCCCTTTCCCGTCACGATCATCATGACCGCATTGTCGACAGTTGGATTCACTCGCTAATAGCTGATCTGGTCTTTCACACAGTTCTTTTGTCTAGTGACTTCTGCTCTCTCGTGGAAGTTGGAGGGTTAAAAGGCAGTAAAGGCAGGTACAAATTGGTAAAAGGACTGATAGTACACTTGTTTACTAGTTTAGCATTCTCAGCTTTCACAGGTTCTTTGGGCAAGTTGTCTGACTCCAATCCTCTGGACTTGCTGTTCTCACTAGGGTTGGGCAATGGTACAGCAGGCCACCCGCTTGGCATTTTTCCTCTCCCCGCCCCGGACTGCTGAACTATCGGGGGTGCCGAAAGCACAGCAGGGGATGGAGTAGGGAGGGTATCAAAGACACGAACCGGGTAAAATTCACAGCGACTTTCAGGATTCTTATCAGGCTGCAACGCTGCAAAAATTACGGCAGCAGCCGACCGTTCAGCCTTACGATCTTTTAAGGTATTGATTATAAGCTTCCATGTAGTTACTAATGATTTAGCTTCTTTATCTCCATTGCTGAATTTATCCCATAATTTCTGCCCTATATCGTCCCGAAGTTCAAGTTCAAGTTTTGAGTCACTAATGCTTATAACAGTCTTTTCAGGTTTTAATTGCTTCACTGTACTAATTATCAGTTTCCAGGTGGTTACAAGGCTGAGAATATATTTTTCACTGTGACTAATTGTCTTCCACAACACCGTTCCCACTTTTTCCCAAGTCTCTATTTGAAAAACTCCTAACAGGTCAGCAGGAAACCCATTGCCTCTGCACCAAATTAATAGTCTTTTGAGGTTACTCTCCTCATACTTCACCCCTCTCTTAGAGAGAATATGCGAGAGGAGCTGCAGCATTTCTTCTTCTTCTTTAAAAATATTCTGCCCCATCTCCTCTCGCCCCCAGCTGCTCACCTCTTTGGGTGTCCGTTGCAATGATATCAGATCCTTTATCCCTCCTCTGTCACTTCTGTAGCGATCAATCAGGAGTCACACAGCCCGCAGACTGCGTCCCGGTCACGGTCCAGCTGAGCCGTTCCAGCTGGGGCTCGCTCCCTGCAGCAGTCATCCTCCTTCCCTAAATTCTCCTTATGGATCACGTCGGGGTCACCACTTGCGAGGGTGAAAAATCATGGACTCCACACAATCCAATATGAATTCAAGCAGAGCCATTTATTACAGAAACAAGCCTCCTTATATATGCAGTTATTTCCTGAACACGCGTCCACGCTCCAAGCATGCATTAGCTGATTGGATATTGTCCATGTTCACGAGCTGTCCACGTGCCCGAGTCTCACTGCTAATAGGTCTTGTTAATTTACATCTTATTGAGGCCCTGTTATTATAGAATTGCCTCACTCCCAAAGCAGGTGGTGTTTTTCAGCCTTCGCGCTGGCCTTGAGATTCCTTTGGCTAGTTCAGAAATAAATCTCCATCTAATAGAAACCCATCCACACAACAACCTCAAGAAAATCCCTCAAATCTCCCACAGACAGGGAGGTGATTTGAGACAGCTTGCAAGGCTTCACCAAGGGCAAGTGTTGCCTGACCAACCTAGTGGCCTTCTACAATGGAGTAACTACATCAGTGGACAAAGGAAGTGCTACAGATGTCATCTATCTGGATTTCTGTAAAGCCTTTGACATGGTCCCCCACAACATCCTTCTCTCTAAATTGGAGAGATGGCTGCATGGTCACATCCAGAGGGTAGTGGTCAACAGGTTAATGTCCAGATGGAGATCAGTGATGAGTGGCATCCCTTAGGCGTCTCTATTAGGACCAGTACTATTTAATATCTTAATCAATGACATTGACAGTGGGACAGAGTGCACCCTCAGTAAGTTTGCAGATGACAACAAGCTGAGTGGTGCAGTCAACACACCTGAAGGATGGGATGCCATCCAGAGGGATCTGGACATACTCAAGAAGTGGACCCATGTGACCCTCATGAGGTTCAATAAGGCCAAGTATACCATCTTAGTTATCTTAGAATTTATATATATTTGGTACCAATACTTATTTCTTGCAACTAACATGTGTTTTTTACAACTAAATTGTATTTTGCAACTAAAGAGTGTTTTTGCAGATAGTGTATTTATCAACAGCATATAAAAGAACTTGTACATGTTGCTTTAATAAACCTCATTATTTTTGGATATAGTTGTGAGAATTTCTCATTGAATGTGCTCATACTTATAGTACACATTATACTAATCATGAATCTGTGAAAGCATGTAAATTCAATGGTCACGAGTACTACCCTGCACTATCGGTGAATCCAATTGTGCAAAATCAACATAATGTCGGACTCATACTGCCGAGTTGAGGTCATTTGATGTAATTGGGCATGACTCAGGGGTTCAGCCCATCCACCCCTAGCTGTCACAGTGAAATACTGAGTGCAAACTGGAATGCAAAGGGGCTAAATTAATCCTCTTAACACAACAATGTAGAAGCTAGAAGAGTTTAAAAGCCTTCTTTAACAGTAGTTTCATTAAATGATGAAGCAGAAATACTAATTGTCTAATCTCATCTGTTTCTTGTTGTTTTCAGAAACATGAAAAAAGACAAAGTCCTCTCCATGGCAACTATTAGAGGTGGAGATAAAACCACTAAGATGCAGGCAATAATATTTAGTCTGACATTTATACCATTCACTAAAAACATTTCAAAAATAAGAAAAACTCTGAAATTTGATAAAAAGCCAAAAAAGAAAGACTGCTGATTTTTCATGTTAGATATCAAGGTGGTGACACTTGAGACCTAAAGTCTCCTATGCCTATTCATTTTCATTATGTCTTGCATGTGATTTTCCTGTCAAATTTCCCACTGCAGATGTGAAGGATATAAGTTGACAGAGAAAAGGTGAATGCACTGAAATACTAACAAAAAAAAATTAGAAACACTAGGGAGAACACAATTTACTTTTTTTTTCCTGTCCTGATAACCAAGAAAGAATTGATAGGCAGCATCTCCTTTGGCAAAGGGAGAACACAACTGAGCTAAGATAATCAATATCAGTATTCAGAGTCTGAAGTCACTTTCTCACAGAAGAAACATATCCCTTGTCTGGATTTGCAAAGGAAAAATATTTGTGCAGTCCAGAATGTTTTATTAACTTGAATTTGGAGGAAAGAGGGGAAAAAAGGTTAATGGTATAGACTGCAGGATATCATCTTCGCATTAGCTAAGCAGAACTATTCATAGCCTGTATGGACTGTTACTCAAATGCAATGTTTTTCTTATTCTGAACAGCACTTTCATAAGTGCAATGGAAATCAAAAGCAAGACGCTGAGGAAACATGCCACATTCACACACTTTTAAGCAAGTCAAATTTAGAAAAGCATGAAGACAGACTACCAGAAGTCTTACTGAACAAAGGAAAACCTCAATTTTGTTTTGGCCCCCTTTCAGGGAGCCACCTTTTCTTAAGGGGTCAAAGCTCACTGAATCCTCCAAAACCTTTATGGAACTATCTATCCTTACACATCTTCTTAATATCTCTAGCTAGCTCTTGACATAGAATATCTCAAGTTGGAAGGGACCCATAAGGATCACCAACTCTAACTCCCTGCTCCTCGCAGGATTATGTAACACTAAACCATACAACTAAGAGCATGGTCCAGATGTTCCTTGAACGTTGGCAGGCTTGGGGCTATGACCACTTCCCGAGGAGCCTGTTCCAGTGACCAAATACCCTCTCAGTGAAGAACCCTTTCCTAATGTCCAATCTGAACTTCCCCTGATGCAGCTTCATTCCATTTCCTTGTGTCCTATCGCTGGTCACCAGGGAGATGAGATCAGCACCTCCCCCTCCACTGCCCCCATTGAGCAAGTTGTAGACTGTAATGAGGTCACCCCTCAACCTTCTCTTCTCCAAACTGAACAAGCTAAGTGACCTCAGCCACTCTTCATAAGTGTTGCCCTCAAGACCTTTCACCATCTTGGGCACCTTCCTCTGGACACACTCTAATAGTTTGATGTCCTTCTTATTGAGGTGCCCCAAACTGCACACAGTACTTGAGGTGGGGCCACACCAGTTTGGTGTAGAGGAGGACAACCACCTCCCTTGACCAACTAGCTATGCTGTACTTGATGCACCCCAGGACCTGGTTGGCCCTTTTGGCTGCCAAGGCACACTGTTGACTCATTCATCTTGCCATTAACCCAACCCCCCAGATCTCTTTCCATAGGGCCGTTCTCCAGCCTCTAGTCCCAAAATTTGTATGTTTTACATCAGTCTCAAACTCTGAAAACAATACCCCACAAATCTTACCAAAAAAGATTAACAGCATTATTAATAAATATATGTGCTTACTGTTCTTGAATCAGAAAAAGGATTGTACTCATCTAGTCCTGGAGGAACATTTCTTGTCACTTGTGTAACAGAAGGATCCTAGAAGAGAAAAGAGTTCTGTAAATGTATGCATTTGAATACAAGCAACAAGTCAACACATATTATATCACGTAAAATTCATTATATCATATAAAACTCTAAAAAAGTTTGTTTTCACTAAAAAAGCCTGGTAAATGTACACCTCTTTCTCTGTCCTCAAAATGACATCATTCCACCCTGAGCTTCTAACAAAACTAGATGAACACAGTCTAAAGGAAACTCCATTTGTCATACATTTGATTTATAAGGGAAAAAAGCTCTCAATAGACAAGAGAAGAAAACTGTATCCTGCTATGTTGACCACTGAACTCCACAACTATACATTCAAAGAGCATGACAGAAGAAAAGTGTTTTCTGTGAACTCTTGGTTTTCCCTACCCAGAAGTACCTCCAACACATTCAGGAACAGGAAAAGCATTTCAGAAAAATTAAGCTGAGGAAACAGTGTCCCGTAACACCAAAAGCACCTCTGGTTCAGTTTCTACCTAACTGGTAAAATTCAGAAAAAGATGTAATCTTTTCCTCCAATGACCTCTACAGTAAAAAAAGACTGCTTAAGTTTAGCTTGAGAGAGCAACTTGAAGAATTAAAGACTTCTCAGTGCTAGAGACAGGCAGGCTTGACTCTGCAGAAGAGCATAAGTGCCTACTATCATAGACCACACAAAAATTATACATATTTCATGTGATGCCTGGTTCTACTACATGGTTTCTGTGGCTTTATTTAAGGGGTTTGCAACTTCAGAACATAAGAATGGATGAAAGGAAGGTTTTATTGAAAATTAATTCACTTACTTGATATAGTTAGTTACATCTATATTTACATAAATACGCAAAACAAGTGCACAGTATTTCATATGTATATTAAACACACTAAACAGCTATAAATAAACTACTTTTTTATAACTGTTTGCCATGGTTTAAGGCAAGGCAGCAATAAAACTTGGCAGACGCTCCCTGTTACCCTCTTACCTCGCACCACCCCTTTTTCTTTTTATCGGAAAGATGATAGGGAAGATAATAGGGAAGGAAGAGAGACTTAGACTTCAAGTTGGAAGGTTTTAAAGGGTTTACTAATGCTACTAATAAATAGAGAATATATACAAAATATACAAAACCAATCTTGAGTGCTCGATGTGGAGTTGGTGTCACTCCAGCAGCGGCGGAGCTGGGTGTGCAGAGCTGTCGGGCTCCAGCAGGTGCAGGTCAGGCCCCCGGAAGTCATGGGTGGGACTTCACAGCAAACCAGAAACTGGTTGCAGGGATGCAGGGCCTGAGGCCTGTAGATCACAGGCAGACAGACAAGGTCCTCTCTAGATGCCGGCCATGGTCGAAGAGAGAGTGACCCTCGTGATCACCCTCTTATATAGGGGATATGACGATTATGGGATGGAATACTTAACTGATCCTCAGTTGGTCTGTTCTAGTCACCTGTTCCATCCACCCCTCCTCAAACATGCCCCTCTCACAACAGAACGTGGGAAAACTTATCAGTCTTTCTTGGCTACCATAGTAATAAATCTAAACTTGAGCTTCTTCAGCATTCCATTGGTCTTCTTATCAGCACCGAGTACAGCATCCGAGGAGAAATATGCAGGCAAAAACTCAGAAAAGTACAGCCACCTAGAAGAACTTAGTTGAAAGGAAAAATCACTAAAAGAGAACTGGTCTTGTTTTTAACAAAACCAGGACACTGTTATATAAACACAAATATTTTCTTAATTTCAACAGTTCAGTTCAACATTAGAAAACAAACTAGAGCTGATAAAGACTAGGATAAAGTATTTACATTTATATACATTTACATCTATATTTCCTCTTAAGACCACTAAATTTAAAACCTCAGCTACTGAACAATAAAACCTAGATTCTTAGAATCAGCATCTATTGCAGCATTATCTTAATCCTGACAGCAGTAGCTTAATCCACAGGTGCAGGAAAAATATTTTCTTAATGACTGCAGTCAGCTTGTTTATAGCTAGAGAAAAAAATAGGGAAGTATGTCTATGAACTCTAAAATCCTGAAGGATAAAGCAAATGAGAACAAGTGTTCCTTCACTAGCTATAGTCACAAATGTATTAAAATGAGGCAATTAAAAAAAACCTTTTGACTATAAAAAGTTTAAGAGAAGAAAACATTGCTTCAAAAATTCAAAAATTATATGCTGTATATTTTAATCTAATTCATGTGCATATGTGTACATAAAAACTACCCTTCTGTTCACATAAAATGCTGCCACTTTTGGCTAAAGCATACACTTAGCTGCAAAGCAGTATCTTAACAGTGACTGAACAAGAAACCTTTTTCTAAATGAATACAAAACATGCAATTTAAAAATCAGCTTTCTAGCATTTGACTTATACCATAATTAGTGATTTCAATAAAATGATCCTGGTGACAGTCTCCCCTACAAGTTTTCCATATTTTCAGTTATCATCCAAGACTTGAATGCACTGTTCCAACTAAAATCTCGTCAGGTCCTGCATAAACTGATGGACTAACTTATTGTAAAATATCCTTTCATTAGATGACTGGCACAAAATATTGTGCAGAAGAACAACAGAAATAAGGGTGTGTATGGGGAGAGAATATTTGTTGTAAAATTTGGCTACAAATTATTTGAAACACAATGAAAAGATCATAAAACTAAGGGAAGAATGAAATCTGATATCTGAATTAGGCATTAGTTTACTAATCTTATTAGTACAAGATCAAAAAATATGAACTTCTTAAAAGAAAAGTTAACACAAACAAGACTATTTCATAACTCAAGATGCAGGATGGTAGAAAGTTGTATACAGCTGGAAGCTTTTAACTTACTGTGGTGTGTCCACCCCAGCCAACAGCTGAATCATTCTGGTTGGAAAAGACCCTCAGGATCACCGAGTCAAACCATAAACTAACTCTAGCACTAAACTATGTCCCTAAGAGCCTTGTCTATATGACTTTTAAAGACCTCCAGGGATGGTGACTCCACCGCTTATCTTGGCAGCCTGTTCTACTGTTTCACAACCCCTTCTGTGAAGAATTTTTTACCAGTATCCAATCTGAACCTTCCTTAGCGCAACCTCAGGCCATTTCCTCTCGTCCTGTCACTTGCTACTTGGGAAAAGAGACCAACACTCTCCATGCTACAACCTCCTTTCAGGTAGCAATAATATCTCCCCCTCAGCCTCCTTTTCTCCAGGCTAAACAGCCCCAGTTCCCTCAAATGGTCCTCATAAGACTTGTGCTCCAGGCCCCTCAACAACTTCATCATCCTCCTCTGAAGTCTCTCCAGTACCTCAATGTCTTTCCTACAGTGAGGGGCCCAAAACTGAACACAGTATTCAAGGTGCGGCCTCACCAGCACCGAGTACAGTGGAATGATCACTTCCCTAGTCCTGCTGACCACACTATTCTTGATACAAGCCAGAATGCTGTTGGCCTTTTTGGCCTCCTGAGCATACTGCTGGCTCATGTTCAACCAGCTGTCGATCAACCCCCCCAGATCCTTTTCTGCCAGGCAGCTTTCCAGCCACTCTTCCCCAAGCCTGTAGCATTGCATGGGGTGGTTGTGACCCAAGCGCAGGACCCAACACTTGGCCTTGTTGAACCTCATATAATTGGCCTCAGCCCAACGATGCAGCCAGTTCAGATCCCTCTGTATGGCCTTCCTACCCTCCAGCAGATCAACACTCTCACCCAATTTGGTGTTGTCTGCAAACTTACTAAGGGAGCACTCAATCCCTGCATCCAGATCATTGATAAAGAGATTAAACAGGAACTGGCTCCAACAATGAGCCCTGGGAAACACCACTTGTGACTGGCTGCCAACTGGATTTGACTCCAGAGAAGCAGAGTGCTAAACAGAGAAGGCCTTGATGCTGTACAAGCACTGTTCAGTAACAGCTGAAACAATGGTGCCTTACCAGCACTGTTTTGGTCACAAATCTAAAACACCACCGTAAGGGCTGCTATGGAAAAATATTAACTCTATCCTAACCAGACCCAGTACATATATTCTAGCCTTTACACATTAGTGTGAATTAACAGAACATAAAATACTCTGTTCTTTGCTCATGCCTTCAGTATAGTACCCCTTCTACAAATGCTCTCATATCATTGCCTCTTCCATACAGAAAAGTGTTCAAGACACATATGAAACTACTGATAGCTAACCATCAGCCATATGGCAAAACAGTATGCCTACATTATTAAAACTCAAACAGCACATGCCACTTTTAGTTACTCAAAAACCACAGTTCAACACTAAACTTCTATTTGAAGAGTGCACTACTAACAAAATAACTCAGCCCAACTGTGCCAGTGAAGGACAACGAACTCTAGTTATTCAAATAACTGCATATCAGACTCACGAGGCAGCCACTGAACAGCAGCAGATTTCCAAAAAGCAGGAAACAGTGGTCAAATTCAGAAGAACAGACTATATTTAGAAATGAGATATGCAAACAATGATAAATATCTCATGAAAGCAAGCCTTTTTTCTGAGTGTTTTAGAAAAGACCAAGAAAAATTTTCTTAGATCTCTTCAGACAGCTATCGTGACATTCTAACACTGACTAATAAGAATGAGAGGAAACGTGCTTACATACACAGAGTACAGCAAGAAGCCCTCAATCAGAAGTCTATTCTCCTTTTCAATTAACAATTGCTATACTTCTGCCAAATACTGCTATTGCTTGCAAATGCAGCAGCAGTTAAAAAAAAAAAAAACAAAACCAAAACCGACACCACACACAAATCACAAACCAAAACCAACCGACAACAAAAAAAAACAAACTCAGTGACTCAGAGGACATTCAATATCAGCTCTATATAAGTTTTATTACCTAGTAAAAAAAAATATTAAAGTTCAATTGAAATACACAAATTGAACCCCACCATCCCAAGTAGCATTCTAATTCTGCTCTCAGGAAACCTCAATTATACAGTCTGGACTTCAATAGATGTTCATGGTCTGATCTCTTCTGTCGGGGATTGGCTCAAGGAGCACAGACATGAGTCCACCAAGCAACTGTACGAGCAGAGCCCATTTTGGTTGACATAAGTAGGCCTTAGTTAGCTTGTCTATTAGGCCGTGGGAAAGGGGGGAACGGAAAAGTACTAACTAAGGCAGGGTTAGGATATTTTTGAAGAGATAAGAGTCAGAAGAATGTGGGATGCGCATAGCTAGCTAAACCCAAGTAGGTGGAGTAAGTAAATGTGCTTAGCCTATTAGATAGAGACAAGTATGCATAATTATGGTATTTGGTATAAATGCACGCTATCTCGGGCAATAAAGTTGAAGTATGCTTTATCACTCATATTGAGTCGGCTGCATTTCTTCCTCCGTCCGCTCGGGTCTGGAACTCTGATGGGACTTTTCTCTGCACTCTTCCACAAGCTGTAAGACTCGAGGGGAATTAAACTAGAGATCACAGGAAGAGTAACTTCGTAGCTGAAGGCAGCAAATACTAGCCTGATACCATAAATTGAAGAAACTTCTAAAACCAAAATATCTTTGTTGCGTGAGCACTAAAACTGAAAGGATATGTATATCTTTAGGTTAGCAACTGCAGACAAGATTCACTCATTCTTTCAAGTGATGACAATAATTCATCTATGTATAAGTATCAAATAAATCTCACCTTTTAGAATTATTTTAGTGACTGCAGCACAACACTTAATCACACATTGCAACATAACATACAAACATAACAATTGCTAATACAATAATGACAATCAATTTCTTCATCTATGTCTGTAAATCACGAATCCAGGACACTAATCATTTCCAAACTTCTTGAAAACTGTAAGAGCTATTGCTTTTCTGTACCTCATGCAAGACTGTAGTATGTTTCCAAATCTCCTCTAATTCAGTTATGACTCTTTTAGATTGATCAACATGAATGAAGTGTTTTCCCAAGATATATTAATAGGGAGGGGTATTCCTAATATAAGAACTCCTTTATTTGAATTCTCTAGGTAATACGTGCATGCTCAGCAATTGGTCGTGTCAGCTATCTGCATGGTTTTCTGGATCATCATAAAATGTATATGTTGGGTCCATGGATTCTCCTGATTTAAGTGAACTTGCTATACCATATAACAGGCAAAGACTTATGCAATACATGTTTAAACAAATACCTACAAAGAAAACAGGCTAATATTAATGCTACAATGAATATTAACAAACCTCCTTGAAGACAATCAAATTCTGTGTAAGATCCTATTTCAGTTCAAGCGAAGTTCATTATGTTTTTGTAAGTTTTAAAGGAGTGAACTCCTGATTTCTACCCAGTCTCTGTACTTTAATCTAGTGTGGTGAATCCAGGAACTGACTCCTTTATGTTTCACAGTGTTAGTTACCAACAGTACCATACAGAGTCCTCTCCACCACTCTTTCAAGGTTTGTCCGTTTAGGTCCAAGGATAGACCAGATCTCCAGGTCAGAAGGAAGGTACAGGCACATCCAATGACACAGGTGCTTTCTCCTGGATATACTTATGTAATGATGAGAAAGTTTTTCCCAAAGACAACATATATTTAAAGAGCATTTGGTTCCCCAAAATACACATTTGATTAGTTTTTCCTGTCAAGTTTACTGAATGGGGTCTCCCATACAATATTTCAAAAGGGCTTACTTTTTCTCTTATTCTTTAAGTAATGCAAATTCTCAGGAAAATAATTAGCAATACATCTATCCATGTTACATTAATTTCCTGACACAATTGAGTTAATTTTCCTTTTTTTAGATTAGTTCATTCTTTTAACCTTTCCACTAGGTTGATCCCATCTTACCCCCAGAAGAGTAAAAACAGTCCATATGATTTCTGCTATAAAACGTGGAACAGCCGAACCTTGGTATGATTTTATTCAATAATTTCTTTGCTACTTCTCAAGCTTTGTTGGTCCAGCATGGGAAAGATTCAGGCCATCTAGAAAATTCAGAAAGATCAATTTACCAATATGATCCCAGAGAATTCTTTTTTTTTTTTTACCTCTCCAATTGGGGGCTTTAATACTATCTTACAACTTTATACTTCAGGTCCAACTGCATATCTTTTAACATTTGTCCAATTTGGCGAGCTTTACAGTGCATTACTGATGCCTTTTTAGATTTTAGAACAGCTTCTATTAGCTTCAACATTCTTTGTTCATGTTTGATAGGTGACACTCGTAAAGTCAGAAGTCCTCTTTCTTTTCATGTTGTCCCATGTGCCTGTACAATTCCAAAAGCATATTTAGAGTCTGTGTGTATTAACTCGCTTATCTTATGACTTAGGCTCTAGTCAAAACAATAAGCTCAGCTTTCTGTACTGAGGTATTTGATAGCAATGATTGTGTTTCAGTTATGTTCTCTAAAGTTACCACAGTGTATCCAGATGGTCATTCTCCACTCAGAGCAAAACTGCTCACATCTGCACAGAGAGTCCACTCCAGATCTTCTAGTGGAGTATTCTTTAAATCTGGTCTGATCATCCTGTTCCAGTAATGCTGCTTGGTACTGCACCACTCTGCTAGGTGACAGACAACGGTGTCCTTTTTGTTCCAGCACTGAGGCCACAGCATGTGGCACAAATACAGTAATCCACTGTCCCAAAGTTAGTTTCCTTGCCTCTTGAATCAACAGTCACAGGCACAAAACAATCACATATACCTGCCAAGGTTCTAAGATGTTTCTGCTGGTACATTACCAGACAAAGCAGGATTGTTCTTAAGTCCTTTTGGCAAACAGTTCAGCAAGTTGCATCTTTCTTCCAATAGTAGGTCTTTCCCATTCAAAGGTGAAAAGTTTCTGGCTCTCTGAATCCAATGGTATACAGAAAAAGGCATCTTTCATGTTTAAAACAGTAAAATAAATGTTATTTTCTGCTATATGAGTCAAAAGAGTATGGGTTTTGGCATTACCAGGTGCACATTTATCAGAGTCTAATTAACGGCTCTCAAATCTTGTACCAACCAGTATTCCATAGAATGTAGCTTCTTTACTGTCAAAATGGGAGTATTATATTCTGATTGGCATTCCTGCAAAAGTCCATTGTGCATAAACTTGTTCATCAAAGTCTCTAACCCCATTTTGCCTTTCAAGTTTATTGGATATTATTTTTCCTTACCAGATAGAAGTCCTATTACAGTTCTGCTTCAGTTCTATCTCTCAGTGTATTGTTGGCTTTATCAGATACTTCAGTTGCCTATACTAGTGGAAATACAGCATCCAAAATTTCCTTGGAGAATTCTTGCTTGCAGCAAGCAGATCTGCGCCTTCCAAGCATTTTCTTATGGGATATGCAGCTGAACAGAATTATCAGAAAACATTATTTGAGCTTACAATTTACTTAACAAAGGTGTAGGGTTTTCTGGCATATACAAGAATTCATGTGTTAAAGCTTTGTTCCAAATTTGGCATTCTACTGGTTTCAAAAATGGCCTTTCTTTCTTTCCCATGACCCCAAGAACTAGCATGGTGGATTTACTAAGAAGTCTCTTACAACTAGTTACCACAGAATAAGTCTATTAAAAAAAAATTGTGGTTTAATTTCCCAGCTTCATTGGAATCAGGGTTCTGCCTGGGATGCCTTTAAATTCACCCTCAGTCTCCTTTATTCAGTATTACAGCTCTCTAGCAGCAATATCACTGTGTCAGGGGAAACCCTCCCCCCCCTTTTGCTGCTCTAGCACTTCAGCAGTGGGCAGCCAGCTTTTTCCTTTTTTTCTTTCTCTTCTCTCTGCAGTTTAGATACAGGCAAGGCCATGCAGGTGGTGTAATGTTTTAACATATATCTCAAGACTGTTAGATAAAGTGTAATTTAGTATTATAATCAGCAAAGTTCAGCTAAAATACATACCCCTAGGATGGGAGACTCAGGCCCAGCCCCAGACGGTTCCTCAAAAAGCATGTGTAGTGGTAAAATGATTATGTAACCAATATGCAAATATGTAACCAATTGTCTCTTTAGGTGTGAATGTAGTGATAAGATTTTGTATATAATGGATGTTACTTTTCTTTCTGGTGTGCTGGCTTTATTCCAGCATCCAAACTTGCACAACTCTGTAATACACAATATCTCATCTCTGAGTGTGGGATTGGCTTTGCGCTCCAGTTAGTGTACTTGCAACTAGTGACAACACTATCAAATTTGTACGTTGCATGATGTGTATCCTAGTGGTTAAAAGAGTGAAAACTACAATATTCTATAGGAATAACCAAAGCTGACATAACTTATTTTTCCATATTTGATATTTCACCTAGATAAAGTTAAAATGTATTATTTTTAAGGTTTTTTTTTATTGTTAATATTAGGGAACAGAAAGAAGCCACAAAGATGAGTTCCAATAGGTGATAATATACAGACATCAACACAAAGCAGAGACCTCAATGTACTGCATGATTTAAGTGATTAAAAATTGGGTTACCCTCCGCAAATACAGAAGATAGAGAATTTCTGGAACAGACTTTAAATATCCGATGCTGCTGAATGCAGCAACTGTAAAATGCCTGGCACAATCTCAGACTGAAAAAGGACCAGTACTTCTGCCCGAAATAGACCTGCCCTTGCACTAACTCTTTGCCACAACCTGATACACTGATTGTCTTCAGCAACCCAGACAGTCCCAGTCCCTGCTCCTTAGAGTGCTGATCCAAATAATTCTCATTGTTCTCACCCAACTCCTTGTTCCCTCAATTCCCGTTCACACTTCTTTGTCTAGCCTTATCTCACCCAAGCTCCTGAAAGTTCAGAACCTTGAGTTTCTAGTGTTTTTAATTAGCTAATTGTCATACCAATCAAGGAGCAGAATTCAATAATTTTTCATACCCAAATAGTGTAGCTATTGATGCACTGAGGTCACACAGTCATTTCAGATGACATTTTAAAGATCAGAATTAGTTCAGGAGACTGGAGTTTTAAGAAATCACCACAACCTAATTAATTGTTTTCCATTTAATCTTTCATTTTACCTGCTTCTTGTAGCCTCTTACACACAATATCAATAGCAAAGATTAGAATCACACCCTTTGAATCACTAGGAGTCAGGTGCAAGAAGCACCCCAGTATTTATATGCAGAAAGGAAAAGTCAGTCAGAAGAAAAACAAGAAAAAAATGAACACAACCAGGAAAAACACAACACATCTATATCTCACATTGGCAAAAGCACCTATAGAACTATTAAAAACATCTCCTGTGCAAGTGCATGGGCTTCCGTGCCAAGGCTTTGGTAGCAGGGGGGCTATAGTGGTGGCTTTTGTGAGAAACTGCTAGAAGCTTCCCCTATGTCCAATAGAACCAATACCAGCCAGCTCCAAGACGGACCCGGCACTAACCAAAACCGAGCCAATCAGCAATGGTGGTAGCGCTTCTGGGATAACATATTTAAGAAGGGAGGGGAGGCAGGGACTGCTGCAGAACAGCAGCTGGAAAGAGGAATGAGATAAAAGAGGATGTGAGATAAAAAGCCCTGCGGCCACCAAGGTTGGTGAAGAAGGAGAGGGAGGAGGAGCTCCAGCCACCAGATCAGAGATTCCCCTGCAGCCCATGGTGAAGACCACGGTGAGGCAGGTTGTCCCCCTGTAGCTCATGGAGGTTAACAGTGGAGCAGATATCCACCTGCAGCCCATGAAGGACCCCACACCATAGCAGGTGGATGCACCCAAAGGAGGCTGTGACCCCGTGGAGAGAGGAGCCCACACTGGAGCAGGTTTTCTGGCAGTACATGTGACCCCATGGGTGACCCACGCTGGAGCAGTTTGTGAAGCAGCCCAAGGAGTCCTCCCACCCTGAGGAGGAACCAGCAGAGATGACGTGTGATGATCTGGCTGCAACCCCCATTCCCTATTCCCCCACACTGCTTTAGGGGAGAAGATAGAGAAAACTGAGAGTGAAGTTGAGCCCAGGAAGAAAGGAGGGGGGGGAGGGGAATGTGTTTTAGGATTTGGTTTTATTTCTCTTTATCCTACTCTGATTTGATTGGCAATAAATTAAATTCCCATTGTTGAGTCTGTTTTCCCCGTGATGGTAACTGCTTAGTCATCTCCCTGTCCTTATCTTTACATACGAGCCTTTCATTATATATTCTCTCCCCTGTCCTGCTGAGGAAGGGGAGGGATAGAGCAGCTTGGTGGGCACCTGGCATCCAGCCAGGGTCAACCCACCACAGCTAGGTTAATAAATTATGTTCACGTCACTCAGATATAAAATTAACTGAATACTCAGTTAACTGTGGGAAACTGCAGCGGGTCTGTGGAATCCTTGACAGAAAATATGAGAGTAGAGATCAGCCTTGAGATATTAAGATTTACCCTTGAGAAGGATGGGAGTAAAGGAGTATCCGGAGAGAGGAGAGATGTACCCGTGAGAAAGAAGGGGATAGAAGAATAACATGGATGATAGAAAAATTAACCAATGAGATGTTAGTGCCGTAACTTGTAACCAATAGTGAAAAGACACATGAACTGGTAGAATTGTATAAAAATGCACTTGTAGCAATAAATGGCGTCTATTACTTTCATCTTGAAAGAACTTGGTCCATGTCGTTTGTCAGTCTCAACCGCGACATATGGTGACCCCGACGTGATCCTGCCTGAAGAGGATCTCGCCTAAGAAGGTGACGGCGTGACGCTGTGAACAGACGAAGAAGAGCTGTGGAGACGGAGCCCGGTACAGCTGATAGAGCAGCCGAGGACAGCTGCCGAAGATCCAGATCGATTGAAAAGACACCTCGCTAAGGCGTAGGTGAGCTACCGGGAACATGGGGTGAAACTTATCTAAAGAAGAGGGTACTGTATTATCCACATGGAAGCTGCTTCTGAAGAAGCGGGGTGTTAGCCTTCCGGAACTGACTTTAAGAAAAATGTTACTATGGGGCAAAGCACAAGGTTTAGAGGTTAATCCTGTGACAGCATTTAGTGTGTCACAATGGATAGACTTGGGAGATAAACTGTTTGATAGCGCTACCCAAGGGTCCAAGGAAGCAACTGAACTGTTAACAACGTGGCGCTTGTTATTAGATACTCTGAAAGAGTTAAAACAGCAACAGGCAGAGGCGGCGGAGGGGGATGGTCTTCCTGGCTCTCCTGGGCCAGATTCGGAGGAAAAGGCAAGATTAAGTACTACTCCGACCTCCCCTGTAACTAAGGATTCGTCAAAACTGCCCAAGTCCATATTATCTGACACGGATAAGGATCCGCGGCACTTAATTGGAAAGTTAAAAGGAATAAAGGAGGAGCGTACGTATGTGTGGCCCCGAGATCAGTTAAAAGCTATGAAAGACTCACATGAAAAAACAGCGTTATGGTCTCGGGAGGGGCCCTCAGAGCACCAGTCAGAGCACCAGTCAGAGCAGTGCGTTCAGCCGACTGCTCCACTGTCATCAATCGTGGCCCAAACCTCTTCTCTACCATCATCAACCGCGGTTCCGCCATCTGCGTCACCGCCATTGATCACGGTTCAACCCTCTGCCCCACCGCTATCAGTTGCGGAAGAAAAAAATGGACATTTTTTTTCCTATCCCCCCTTGCCTGGAGATTTAGGTGGGGAGAACCCCCCCACGGTGAGCCAGACCGAGCCAAATAACGTAATTCCTATGGATTTGAGCCCCCCCAACCTGCCCCCGCCTCCCTCCCACACTGCTGAAAAGCGAATTCCTGAGGGTGGAGGTAGAGTTTCAGAGTGTAAACCGAACTTACCAAAAAGCTGGGATTTACCCCCAGTTTCAATTACAGTTAAACCATGGGACCCTGTGCGTTTCTGGGAGAGACACTAATTGACACACCACAACTACAGGCACGATAACTTTCTGAAATCCTGAGGCAGTCAACAGACCTCGCATATCAAGCTACGATAAAGGTGCCTGAAACCAAAAATGCAGCCAAATCATTTGCAACTATTAATCAGGGTCCCAGTGAGAATTACATGCAATTTATTGACCATCTTCAAGAGGCCATCAAAAAGCAGGTTGAAAACTTAGAAGCTAAGGAAGCATTGGTGCTGAAATTAGCAGTAGAGAATGCTAATGTTTGCTACGAATATGTTATCTGCAAGTTTTACAGTACATATTATGTGTTTCTGTGTATTGCCTCTCTGAAAATCAAGCAGCTTGTTAGGAATGTGAGTTAATTGTTTTACTAGTTGTTTTTCAGTGCGCCATAAAACTCTCTCCCCGTTTTTTCCAGTCGTGCTGCAAGCAGACTGTGTTTTCTACCCCTCCCTCCCCCTTCTCAAGGTCTTTACTTGCAAGATGGAGTCAGGAATAATTGTTTTCAGTTGTGTTCCTGAAAAATCAGTATTGGGAGGTGTTTTAAAACTTAGGAAAGCACTCGGAATTATGAGGAAGGAAGATCTTGTTAAATATTGAAATCAGTGTTCGCTGCTGTTTACATTAAATGATTGGGAAAAGTGTCCGGAGAATAGAATTTTGTTGCAATTAATGTTGTTTTTAAGGTGAGAAGAGCAGGACAAAATAAATCTCTACAAGAGATCATTAGATCATTACAAACAGTTTTACAGCTGGAACGGTTTGAATGTCAACAAGCTGAGAGAGAGTTAACTGATAAGACACAGGTCACAGTAAACTTGCTGAAGTCTGCAAGATGCTTTCCTCATTAACCTGTTTTCTTTGTGGGTATCGGTTTAAGCATGTTGCAATTTTGGTAGGTCTTTGTTATATGGCACGATAAGTTCACAGTCTGTTAAATCATGAGAATTCATTGACTCAAAATGTGCGTTTTGTGATAATACAGAAGATCATAAGTAATTTAGTTCTTTACTGCGTGAATGTGATGGTAAAATTTTGTGTGTAGTAGCTGTTATTTTTTTTTTTCTTTTCTCTAGCATGCTACCTTTATTCCGACATTCAGACTTGCGCAACTCTGTGACAGGCTGTGTCTCATCTCGGTGTGCTGGATTTGGTTTTTCCGTATGCACATCATGTAAAGAATCCTGGTTTTGGAATAACAGCTGTAGCGCACCAGATGAGACACTAAAAAAAACCAAACCAAACCAAAACAAAACAAAAAAGGCCTTGCCCAGTCCAGCTCACTGCGGCGGCAGGTGCCAGATGGGGCTCCAGCACGCACTGACCTTTGACCTTTTTGTCAGGGAGACCCAGAGGTACCTCCACCTGGCTGAGCAGTAAGCGGCCCAAAGGTGCAATGCAAAAAAAAATTGAGATATTGTCTTAAATTGGTGTAAGTGTGATCCATCTGCTTATTTGAACTTGGTATATGGTTTTCGTATCTGAGCTCAGTATTTTAGTTTGCATATTCATATTTGGTACCAAAAGAATCTTGTTTGGGGAGATAATTACAAAATGGGAACCGGTTCCACTGCTAAAATTCCACCTTGCCTCCCCTTAGGATGCATCCTTACACATTAGAATGATTGCTTATATTGTTAGAAAAGCATTTAAATTGTTAAAATGCTATGATAGCTGTGAATTTGGAAGAGGTTGTATTTAAAAATTGCTAGAATATTAACTGATTTGGATCTAGGAAAATAGACTAATGGATTTATGTTTGTTATACTGGTTTATACTCTTTTTTGACATCTCTAAATTGTAAAAGGTAAATGGAGCTAAGGAATGTAACTATTTCTGAGCTACTTGAAATTGCATATAAAGTGTAGTTGGAATGAAATGGGAAAACAAAACAGCAAAATATCCCAGGCCTATGTACAGCTCATTGTAACTGAGAAGTTTCCCAGAGCCTCCTACTTCGTACCAGCCATTATGCCAGCTGCGTGACCTTGGTTATATCTAAAACTGCAGCAGGAAGAGAAAGAAAAAACAACTGGAAAAACCTGGCTGCCCACTTTTAAAGCAGAGAAAGGGGGGCTTTACTCCCCCGCTCTGTCCTTTTTTTTTTTTCTTTCCCTGAAGTATTGTCATCCATTTTTGTTGTGGCACTGTGTTGTTTTTCGGCTTTGAATCAGGGGTTGTTGGTGTTGTTTATTTTTGCTTCTGTCTTGTTTCCTAGGTTTTGGCACATCTGGGGAAAAGAGCTCATAATTTTACCTCCTTGCTGAAGTCAGTCTTTTCACACTGGTCAGCTTTGGGGGGTCACAGTGTTCAGTGCTTCTCTGGGTCAGACTGGTACTGATTTGAGTGTGGAGTGGAGCCAGATTGGTTTCATGTGGAGTTCAAACTGATGTGTTTTCATGCTGGGCTGTACGTCTTGCCATCTCAGATGGGGGCGAGAGGGAAGTTTTATTCCCCCCCGTGCCCCTCCCCCAAGCAATGTTACTGCTAGAGAGCTGTAATACTGCATGAAGGAGTGTGAGGGTGAAATTTAAAGGCATCACCAGTGGATCCATAGTTCTAATGAAACTGGAAAATTAAACCAAAAATTTGTTAATAGACTTATTCTGTGGTAATTAGTTGTGACTTCTTAGTAAATTCACCATGCTAGTTTTTGAGGTCATGAGAGAGAACGAATGAAAGGCCATTTTTTGAGACCAATGGAATGCCAAATTTGGAACAAAGTTTAAATACATGAATTCTTATAGTTGTTAGAAACTCCTATACCTCTCCTAGGTTAAGATTTGTTAAGTAAATTGTAAGCTCAAATAACGTTTTCTGAGAATTCTGTTTAGTTGCATAGCCTACAAGAAGCTGCTTGGATGGTGCAGATCTGCTTGCTGCAAGTGCGAAATCTCCAAGGAAATTTCAAATGCTGTATTCCCACTAGTATTAACAGCCAATGTTTCGATAAAGCAAATACTATACTGAGAAATCTGAAACAGGACTTCTATCTGGTAAGTGAAAACAATATCCAATAAATATGACAGCCAAAATGGAGTTGGACACTTTGAGGAATAAATTTATGACAACCTTACAGGTTGACTGTATTCGATTGGACTTGCAAATTTGTCTATGAAACAACCTGTGGCTATTGTGGGACAGTATGATGAGATTGCTAACAGACTGATATACTGCTTGTTACTCTGATCAAGAAAAGCAGGGAATGAATTTAAGTTTCAATAGGCCATGATCCTTTTGTCATATATGTACCATTTGTGAAATTTAATTCTGATTTTTTTATTTTATTTGTAATCTATGATGTCTTTGTAAATTGCACTAGCTGATTTTCTTAACAGCACAGCTTTTGGCATGCATAAATGTAAAATGTAAATTGCTGCAGAACCTGCAAGTCTTTAACATCAGGACATAGGCCATACTTGTATTTGGTCTGATCCTACACACTTGCAAAGTTTTTGTCGATGGTTCTGGGAAGTCTCATAAAGCTGTAGTGGTTTGGTGTGAAGATAACAATTGGCATCATTCTGTAAAAATTATTGAAGGTTCAACCCAATTAGCAGAACTTGGCACAGCTTTACATTACTTAGAGCTTTTTAAGGAGGAACCTCTAAGTTTGATTTGTGATTCTGAGTACGTAGTCAGGGTCCAACGCATGTATCTGGTTCTGAACTGTGTTTTTTGTTTTGGTTTTGTTCTTTCTCAAAACAAAAAGGGGGGAGAAGTAGGGAAAACACCACAAAACCAATTGTCAAAAGCATTGTATGTGATTAAATACTTTGCAAGTGTGACCCAAAACCATGCTAAATCAGAAAGAACCTACATTAGTTATGGCCAAATCACTAGTTAATGGTCAATGGAAAAGGCCACATCAATTGATAACCTGGGAGAGAGGTTATGCTTCTGTCTTTACAGATCAAGGGCCGCAATGGTTGCTGGCACGAAACGTGAAACCTGTGCTATCTTCCTGACAATGATTGTTACAGCTGCTATGTTTTGGATGCCCACACAGACAAAGACTAACATGTGGAGTACTTTAGCCAACATGACTGGCCAGGACTCCATATGCCTAGCTATGGCATCTCCGGAAAACCCGTTCCACACATGCTTGGTTGGCATCCCCCTTGATGACTACAGCAGCATCACACAACTGTTTCAAAATAGTGGTCGGTGCAAAGGCATTGCAACAAACTGTAATAATACTAACATGGCACCTTGGATTAATTGCCACCCGGAAGCAGATCTTGAACCACAGGAACTGGAATTGCTGGGATCTGTGCCCATGGACACTTGTATCCAGTCGGTTTGTGAAAAGTGTCAGGACAATATGCTAAAGCATGAATGGATAAAACTGCAAAATGTTAATGCTACCCTTGGTGACTATAGAAATGAAACTCGTTGGTGCAGTGCCTTGCAGAAGAATCCAAGGGATGTCATTGATAATGTGGGAGAGCGACCCCAAAACCTCCTGTATGGTGTATTCTTGATCTGTGGAGACAGAGCCTGACCAGGAATTCCTTCTAATGCTGTTGAAGGACTGTGTATTTTGGGACTATTTACTCTCTTAACGCCCAATGTATCTATGATAATAGATCACAGAAGAGCAAGACGAGAAAAACACTTTTTGCGTGTATATGAGTCAAAATGTGATGATAATGTAGATTTTTGGGGATCAAGGTTAAGGGTTTTAGGATCTCTTGTATCTGGTGTTGGCACAGCTAAAAGCTTTAAATATTTTAGAAAATTAGGATGCTGGCTAGTTAAGCAAACTAACAGAACTTAAAAGGCTTTAGGTGGATTTTTTTTAGATGTAGATTCTGTAAGACATGCCACATGGCAGAGTAGGGCCACGATAGATTTTTTGTTATTAGCTCAAGGACATGGGTGTGAAGATTTTGATGGGATTTGTTAAATAAATTGCTTAGTGGTTGAGGGTTTTTAGGATGGTTGTTATCAGTAGTGAAAACAGGACTGATCATTTTGATGGTTGTTGTGGTTGTGTTACTAATGTTGCCATGCATGATTTCTCTGCTGCAAAGGGCCCTGCAGCGGACAATGAGGGCAGCATTTTTAGCACAAATAAAAAAAGGGGGAATTGTGGGAAACTGCAGCGGGTCTGTGGAATCCTTGACAGAAAATATGAGAGTAGAGATCAGCCTTGAGATATTAAGATTTACCCTTGAGAAGGATGGGAGTAAAGGAGTATCCGGAGAGAGGAGAGATGTACCCGTGAGAAAGAAGGGGATAGAAGAATAACATGGATGATAGAAAAATTAACCAATGAGATGTTAGTGCCGTAACTTGTAACCAATAGTGAAAAGACACATGAACTGGTAGAATTGTATAAAAATGCACTTGTAGCAATAAATGGCGTCTATTACTTTCATCTTGAAAGAACTTGGTCCATGTCGTTTGTCCGTCTCAACCGCGACAGTTAATACAGAGGGTGTACAAACTCAACTAACTACAAGTGAGAATGTTTAAAACTGAGAAGAATAATCCATTCTACACAATTATTACAGCTTTTAATGAAAATCAAGTTAAAGAGAACAACTCTCTTGTCTAGGAGACCAAAACTAGTCTTCAGCCAACAGGTTTCATCAATACAAAACAGACTAGCAAATTAAAGACTGAACAAGTAGACACATCTGTAATGATTCTTTGTATTACAGTTTGCTGGGAATGGGTCCAGAATTGTTCCACCATGAGTAAGATTTTTTCATAGCATACATAACCCCAAAATATGTATTCTCCCCTCCAAACTGTCATTCAGGTTGTAAAAAAAAAGTTTCATTTTTCAGGTACACATATTCTTCTACCAAAAAAGGACAAAGCATATAAACAACAAATAACTTAACATGAAATGAAAGAGAAAAAAAAACAGGCTAAAAGTATTACAATTATACTATGTGAAAAATGCAGTTGTGATTCGTGCTAAGATGTTTAATGTTTACAGGTATAACCAAATGAGGCACGGACTCTGAACTTGGAAAAGGGAAAGGTGGTTAAGTTCTATGTAAAAAGTTATGGAACTTGTTTAGGAAGTTATACTGACAGAGGGAACTAACATTTTAAGGGTTAAGCAACTATATAATAAGGGCCTACTAACAAACTAACATTTTAAACCACGTAATTAATATCTAGTTTAGAGCTGTATGTAACTAATTGTGCTAAAAAAAAGCAGGACTTCATTAAATGCCGAGATAAGAAGTTTTACAGCACCAGCTGCAACCTTGAGGAGACAAGATAGCCAAGATTTACAGCAAAAAGGGGGTGCCAGTCTGGTTTCAGTCGGTTTGGTAGCTTGGGTTCCAGCCACTTCCTCCTAATGAGCCAAAGGTTAAAAGTCCACTGTGACAAAGCTGAAGGAGCCTTCATCCAAAGACCCCTCCTCAAATTCACCAAGTGGCACTGTGCAGGCGCAACAGGGGAGGGTCAAGGAGGGGAATATGTAAATGCTTATCTGAGACTCATTTTAATAAAAAGTGGGAAAGGTCATGAATATGTATAGGTGTTCCTGGGGTCATTATGAATATGTAATGCCATACTGTATTTAAGCACACTTCTTATTGTTAAAAGCGTACGTGTTGGGCGGAGCGAATCCCCCGTGCACCCAGCGCTGTTTTGCTTATGCTCTAATGAACATGTGTTTAAGGAATACAAGGAATTGGATTAAATGTTGTTTATCCATAGAAAAAGCATAAGTTATTTATTTCAATTGGTGATCCCGACGTGATACCCTTGGATAGCTCTGTGTTACCTCAGGTTCAAGGGAGGCGCCCCACTTTAATAGTGGCACTTGGACTCGCGTGTGCGGAGAGCTACCAACGTTATTCAAAATTAAAGCATAAGCAAAAGAATTGAGAAGAAATGAGCTCACTCCCCCTGAATGCTGCAGTTTACCTGTAATCCAGAGTGCACGAAGGTCCCGACGGGAAAAGTGGACTGTAAGTACCGCCGGGTCGGATAGGTCCTGATGGGAAAAATGGACTGTAAGTACCATCAGGTCGGGTAATGTGATTATGTGACTGGTGTTGGTTGAGACGCAATCTGGTTGCGAAGCGAGTGCGGAGTCCTTCTAAGTGCTGTTCCAACACCCCGTGAGCACTCTCTCTGTGTTGTGGGTTTGAGCCCCACGTTGTAAGCTAGTGGGTTCAATTCCCACATTGTAAACTAGTTGTAGTGGGTTCGATCCCCACGTTGTGAGCCAGGTTTCGTGGGTTTGAGGTTCCCACAAGAGGTCGAAGGGGGGCTACCTGCCGGAGGTATACCCCCTGACAGTCCCTTGGTGGGGGGGGGGGGCTCATGTTAGAGTTTTGGACCCCCCAACAGTCCCTTGGCGGGGGATCATGCTATAATTCTGGGATGAAGAGAAGTTCACCCAAGGAAAAAGCAAAGTATAAATGGACTCAAGGAGTGGACCCCCCAGATTGTAACAAAATCCTGGGGAGATATAAGAAAGAAACTAGAAAAACTCGAAGAGATAAGGAGAAACAAAGAGTTAACTCATCCCTCATCCCATCTGTTGGGACGGGACAGTTCATTTGGTGTCAGAAGTGGGATATTCCGTGAGAAGCGGTTTGGGGGGGGATAGGAGCCAGAGGCTCTAAAGGAGAACGGATCGGTCTGTGTTGTGTTCTCCGGCAGTAGGTCATGGCATCCTGGGTCAAGCCAGGCCTGGACTGCTCCCTGATATTGAGTCCAGAGGGTCTTAGGTGGGCTTCTGGACATTGGTCGTCTCCAGATATTGTAACTGAGCAAATAAGGGACTTGGCAAAAGAAAGCAGATTTGAGATTTCTGCTCTTTTGGAAGCAGCATTGATAGCTGCCTCAAAAGAGAAGCAAACTGAGCAAGAGATCATTAAATCACTGTAGACAGATTTACAAGCAGAATGGTTTGAACTTCAGCAAGCGGAGAGAGAATTAGCTGATAACAAATGAATCACAGAAAAACTTGCAGAACAGACTGCAAGATGCCTTTTAGTACTAGCTTTTTTTTTCTTTGTGGGTATCTTTTTGAATGTGTTGCAGTTTCGTAAGTCTTTGCCTATTGTATGGTATAGTAAGATCACAGATTGACCCAAAATGTACATGTAGCTGCAGCTGCTCTCCTCCAGGCTCACCGGCCGCAGGGGATGAAGCGGGGGGGGGGGCAGTCGCCACCTGGCCTGTTCCTGCTGGGCTGCTTGGTTGTGTGTAACACTTACAGAGCATGTGGATTTCCCCTTAGATATACATATTCTGACCCAGGTTCAGAAGTACAAATTCGGCCAGTAATAGAGAAATTCCTGCAAATAGGGTTATTAAAGGAATGTGAGTCCAATTACAACACCCCTATGTTGCCTGCCAGATGGGTCATATTGGGTGGTTCAGGACTTATGAGATATAAACAAAATAGCTGAGGACCTCTACCCAGTGGTAGCAGACCCACACACCCTTCTGAGAGTATTAACACCTAATTTGACTTGGTTTATCGTTTTAGATTTAAAAGATGCTTTCTTTTGCCTCCCTCTCCATGAAGCTAGCCAGACAATATTTGCATTTGAATGAGAGAACCCTCAAAATAAAGGTAAAACCCAGCTCACATGGACGGTGTTGCCACAAAGATTCACAAATAGCCCGACAATATTTGGAAATCAGCTTGCTAAAGATTTTGAATCCTGGGAAGCCTCATCTGATGAGGGACAGATGCTACAATATGTGGATGACATTTTAATTGCTACTAGAACCAAGGAGATGTGCGTGACCTGGACCCTATGGACCAGAAACACCTGCAATGGAATAAGGAAGCCACATGAGCCTTTAAAGAACTTAAAAAGGCTTTGATGTCAGCCCCTGCTCTAGGACTCCAAGATGTGAGTAAACCATTTTTCCTACTCTTTCACGAGAAACATGGAATAGCCTTGGGTATGTTGGCACAGGATCTTGGCCCATATCGACGAGCAGTGGCCTATTTCTCCAAACAGTTAGACAAAACTGCAAAGGGGTGGCCTGGATGCCTGCGGGCAGTTGCTGCAGTGGTACTGAATATACAGGAGGCCTGGAGATTTGCCATGGGTCAGAAAATGGCTGTGCTAGTATCCCATACAATGTCTAACAAGATGGTGTAGAAATTATCTCACTAACATTGCCAACCCAGCTTCTTTCCTCAGTGGTAACTTTGGAGAACCAGTTCATCATGACTGCCTGGAGACCATCGAAACAACATAATCCAATTGACCAGATCTAAAAGACATTCCTATTGAAAACTCTGAAGACTGGTTTATGGACGGAAGCAGCTAGCCGTGAGGGTTGTGCATGTGCACAGAGCAATTTGGAAAGAAAAGGGACTTTTGAATTCTCAAGGCAAACATATCAAAAGTGCGGAGGAGATATTGAAACTACCGGAAGCAGTTCAACTTCCTAAGAAAATGGCAATCATGCATATTAACGCACACCAGAAAGTGAGCTCAGAATCAGAAAAGGCTGGCAGACAGAGAGGCAAAACAAACGGCTAAGCAAAAGGTAAAAACAGAAAGTGCTCTAGTCCTCGGGGGACAGGTCTCTTTAAAAGGTAAGCCAGAGTATACTAAAGAGAATCGAAACTCATCATAGATTTTGAGGAATAATATAATAAGGAAGGGTGGGTTCACACCCCTCAGGGAAAACTTATTGTCCCCTTTCATGTAGTTTGGCCTTTAGTAAGGGAAGAACATAAGAAAGGATTTTGGGGAATAGAACCACTATGCAAACATTTGATTAGGGAAACAGGAGCTAGAAATTTGTATATCGCTGCAAAACAGGTGACAGCAGTGTGATCTTTGCCTCCAGACTAATCCCAAAGATATGCCCAAGCTAGAAATGGGTCATATGGGAAGGGGAATGGGCCTGGACCACAATGGCAAATTGAGTTTTCAGAACTCCCAGGAAAAGGGGGGTACCAATATTTGTTGGTATTAATTGATAGTTTTTCAGGTTGGCCAGAAGCATTCCCTACCAGGACAGCAAAAGTTTAGGAGGTGACTAGAACATTGATACATGAAATAACACCAAGGTTTGGAGTTCCAGCTGTTATATTCTCTGATAGAGGGCCACATTTTATTTATGCGTATGTGAAGTCTTTTGCAGAAAACTTTGGAACCGTAATGGGAAGGTCCGTTTCAAGACCTCCTGATATCCTTCACTGCTACCGATATTAAAGAACAAAATGCCTGGATTCATCATTCTAGATTGAAGAAAGCCTGTGAAACACCATGGAGGGTAACCCGGGTGCAACCTGGAAAACTATATTTTTCACAATCACCTTTTGGTCCTTCTGGGTGACCAGCCTGGGTGGTGCTTACCGCATTGGGAAGAAGAAACCCAAAAGAACAAAACAAGTAGAATTTTTAGTAGATATGGGGGCAACACTAATTAAAACCTGGAAAGAAGAAACTCCAACTCCATGATGGGAGGGGCCTTTTCTTGTTTTGTTAACTACAGAAACAGCTGTTCGGACTGCAGAGAAAGGATGGACACATGTCTCTTGAGTTAAAGGACCACTGATGGAAGAAAGAACCTGGAAAGCAACTCAAGAACTGGGGGAATTGAAATTGAAATTAACACGGGATCGGTGATGTAACTACTATCAGTATTGTCATTATGAATGTCCAGTATAAATGAAAATCTGAATGTTTTAATAGTTAAGCATGTTGAACTAAGTTGTATATGTAATTCTCTTATCTGTATTTGATGTTTAGGTTGTAATGAACTGTGGTATAAGCATATCCAAGAATGGAAATTACCAACAGGATTGTGTAATAAGCATTTAAGAATAGAAGATAAGGAAAGCAAAGCTAGGTTGAGAATTCTAACAGTCACTGGAGGAATACAAAAAGAATAGTGAAGAATGATGGGAGGTATTTACTAAAGGGGTGTATGGGAATTTAGAGAGTCCACCAGTGATAGGAAGAATAGAGTGTAAAAAGAGAAATCAAATTTTGTGTTGTCCTGTTGCTCCTGGGAAGTGAAGGCCAAGACTTTGGAATACGATAAATAGTCATCACCTTACGGCAAAAATAGGAAAGGCGGGAACACTACCCTTGCTGCCGAGAAGATGATGAACTCGGCTGCCAGCTGCAACCTGGTAGGCCAGAGAGGCAGAGGGTGTAGAAACCTGCACCTGATCCTCTTGCTAGGAGTGGTGACTTATTGTTCCCAACTTAGCCTGGCCAATCCCTGTACCAAGTGCTATGAGCGCGTGATAATAGGATGACTGACACAATATGTTCTCAATTATCACACTCATGTTAATTCTGGATGTTATGACAGAACAAAATTGGAAAAATGTGAAATCCAAGGGCAGAAGTTATGGGTAGCAACTAATCTAGGGAAAGGTGGACTCGGTGTAGGATCTGTCTCCTGCCCTAGGGGAGAACAGAGTATCTGTTTTTCACAAGCTGGTATGTGGTGCTATTCAGATGGAGGGGGAGTGCAAGATCAGTATAAGGAGGAGTTAGTTAAGAGCGCTACTCAGGAATTGAGTAGCTGTTTTGCTTATGCTCTAATGAACACGTGTTTAAGGAATACAAGGAATTGGATTAAATGTTGTTTATCCATAGAAAAAGCGTAAGTTATTTATTTCAGCCGTTTCTAGGGCTGGGGAAGCGCGTGCATATGTTGCCAATGATCGTGGCGGGATTGGGTGCCTTCTCTCAGAGAGCGGCATCCGGCCCGGCAGCTCTGAGCCGCTAGCTTGGCCAGGATAGCCCCCAGTTGGTAACCCTCTCTTGGGGCTACTTGGTACCGTGCAGATGGTACCCAAAGGGAGGTGTTCTTGGCCTCTCTTCCATCTTTGCCCCTCAGAATGGGTCAGGACAATCTATCTTATCTGGAAAGTGAAATGCACATGCAAAAGTAGCAAGAAAGCCTTCATACTTGATGCTCATTTGGTAAAACACAAATTTACTCCCTTATTCTCTTCTGTCGGCATGATAGTGTGCCAAGTTTATGGCTTCTCAGATGTCTCATACAAAGGCTCAGCAAGGGCTGTAGGTAGGGTATAGCTTTGAACCATGGTCACAAAATACTGCTTAATTGGCTGGACACATTGAAAGGGCTTCTTGGAAATGTTCAACAATTTTGAACTGTTCAAAAGACACTTCAAAAACTTCATCAGAAATGCTGACACTGAAGTTTAAAGAACTTGGTCCAAATGATGCAAATAAATGGGAACAACTGTTTGAAGCACTGAAGAACCCTTAGTTCAGAGGTATCATTGAAATCTGAAATCCTACGTACTTGATATTGAACAGTGACAGTCTACATTGATGCAACACTTTTAAAACCAGTGAATTCTGGATTTCTTAATATGCTTTGTAAATAAGTTACTTAAACTTTCATTTAAATGCAAAAAGATAGGTCTGAGACAGGTTGGCCTGTAGTCTACTTGAAATAAATTGCTATGACAGTAAACCTGGCCTTTTAAATTTTTGGTATTCAAATGTGATTTTTTTCCCATGTAATAATCAGACTAACTTTGAGGCACACTATCTAGGGTTTGTTGAAGAAAAGATACATGATTAGCCAAGAATGCCCCCCCTCAACAAGTCCTCTCTACACTTGTCACGGTCTGTTTGGTGATAGACTTGTGATGGTTCTTTTGCCTTGATCTCAGAGCGCAAAATTAAGGTGACCAAAATGCCAAGGGGTTATAATGCAATCAAGCAGTGTTACTTTATTAATTTGCTGGTAAAACGGCGATAGAGAGAGAGAGTAAGAAAAGAAAGGGGAAAGAAACGGGGAAAATTAAAGGTAAAGATGAGAAATGAGGTTGCGTTTATCATCAGTCCAGTTCCAGAAGCATCCCTCTGGTCTCCGGGTCCCATGGAGTCTGGCCAGTCTGCCGTTGTGGTTCGGGATCCTCTGGTGGGAAGATCTTCCATGGTGTCCATTCTGGAGTCACCTTTTATGCTTCTTCACCCCCCCTTGTGCGGTGATTAGGAACGACGCATACCAAGACGCAGACAGAAATTCACGCAGAGGCAGAGATCTTGTTCAGGAAGGAGCGCAGAGCCTGGCCAAGCAGAGAGCTGACCTAGGCCTAGGCTGCCTTCTTTATTCACCATTGACAATTTATAGGATTTACAGGTACGGGCCTGGACTAAGATGTTTACAAAAAGGTGCTTTTCCACTAATTGTTATTAAGAACACACTAAACTCATGTGATGTTCGTCTCACTTGTTTTTCCACTCATTCACAGACCAGGCCCAAGGACATTCACACATCCCATAAACTTGGGGGCAGTTATCCATCCCGAGATAGCATTCTCACGAGTCTGGGCTTTTTACAATTATGAGAAACGTACTTCAAAGTAATCTGTCCAAGGCCCTTTATATATTATTATGTTAGTATTATGTCTTTGACCGTCCAGATGGTCATGTTAGTATTGATCTTCCTTTATCATCCAGGTGGCTGGAACCGCACATCTTGCTTTCCCACATCTTACTTTCCAACACCCTTGCTCCTATTGTTTTAGGCCAGTCTCCGCCTAGACTTTGCAACCCAGGCTCGTACTGCACAGGCTCGAAAGATTCACGCTTTCTTTTGCCAATGCTTACATGTCCAGCATTCAGGGGTCTTTCTCTGGTCCATTGGGTGACCTCAGGACCCTTGGCAAGCTTCTGGGCATGCTCCTTTTCGTTGGCCATTGTTTGGGGTGTTAGCAATCAGGACACATAACCACGGGCGTAGTTATATGCGGTGCTTTATTTCAGCGCTGGGAAACCAGGGGCTCGCACCCAAAGCTGGTTCCAACCACTGATTCAAACTTCACCATTTTATACAATTTGGTTACATACATATTCATTAAAGTTACAACGTGTATATTGCATATTCATTAGGTTACACAATTATTTCACATTATCAGTTGCAACACCTTGGAACTACCCTAAGCATGCGCAGTGTCCTCTGGTGGTCATTCAGGGGGTCTTCAGGATGAAGTAAGTAGTCTTCATCACGAGTGTACTTTTCACCTTTTGTCACTGCACATGCGCACTTCGTATAAAATTATACAAATTCTTGGATGATAGCAAATGTACCCTCTCAGCACTTTCAAGATAAGATAAAGACCTGCTGAGAACTAACAGAACTAACTTTCAGTTCTCTAAAATATGAGCTCGTATATAACTTGCATAGCTTTTACGATAAGGTAGGAATCTTGGATATAGCCTACAGAATCAGAATAGCATTTGTCAATGTCTTAACTAAAGGTACAGAGCAAGCATAAGGTAACCACGCTCGTGGTTCTGGGTAAGGACTATACAGGGGACAAGCTGAGACTTTCAGCCTTAGCAGCACAGCTTATAACACTGATGTGTTATTCAATGGTGTTTGTGACACACATGCTACAAAATTCAATTCAACTATAACATTTCCCCCCTTTGAAAATACTTTTCTATTCTTAGACAATGCATTTTCACTACATTAATTACATTGTGTCTTCCTTATAAGCTAGGGGGTTGTCAAAAGTGGATCTGCTAAGAACAGTAAAGATGCGGTTATTCCTGGCGTTTGATTGACTTATCTGATGTTTAATACAAGCATACAACAAAAAGAAAAGAGCAACTATAATAGCAAGCAAAAATAAACTTTCCAATAACGAATATACCCATCCTCCCAGGTTCAGGTTCAATTTGCCCAGCAAGGCCCCAATCCAGCTCTGCTCTGCATCTTGTTTTTCCGCTTGCAGTTCCTTTTCTGTTTGGGTTAATTGGGAAATATCTTTCTCCACTTCAGATGTTATGTTTGGGATATGAATACAGCAATGATCAACCCTATCCTTTAAATACCCACAAACCCCGTTCTCTTTTAGCAACATTATATCAAGTGCCATTCTGTTCTGCAAAGTCATTTTGGTCGTAGCTTGCAATTGTATATTGAAGTCTCGAAAACCCTTTTTGGTTATTCTTGCCAATCGATCCATCTGTCCAATTAATTTGTCAATCATTTCTCTGTTTCTATAGGCTGCAATTGGTGCAAAGAAAGATTCTAGTGCCCAGCCGAATTTAACACTACCTGATGGCTCGTGCCACACGTCATCTTCATCTATCTCTCGCTTGTGCCTAACTTGTAGGAGTTCTTGCCTATTCTTCAAGGGTGACTTCTTCCAAATGGGACATAGGGTTGGTAACCCCAAAGTAACCTCCCTTACAGGTCCTGCTATCGGTAAATGTGTTGTCCAGGTTCCATCACTTAAGGCCCAAACCAAATGTCCCACACTACCTATAGTTCCTCTACAATCTATCTTATCTCCATCAATGCCTATTTTGATTGCTTCCTTTGGATCCAATTGTTTCTGACAAATGCAACCTGCGATTACTGCAACTTTAATGATGGACAATGGTATTTCTCTCACATCTGTCTGGCAGGTCATCACTCGAGAGCAGTTCCACCATGGTACTGTCACTCCTCTTGTTACATTGGTCCATCGTATACACCATGGGAATGCTTCACTATATTGATATTGCTGTACTATACTCAGCGTCCACATGTGATTCCATGATTCAGTTATGTTCTGATTATCCTGATCTTTACATTCCCAATAGGTCCGATTAACCTTTTCGTATGCCATTTTAGCAGCCCATTTTTCATATGTGCACTCTACTCCTATTTCCTTTTGTAATTCTACCGGACCTTTAAGGTCATATATGATATCTCCTATTTTTCCTTTCCGACTTCTACAACTTTCTCTTGACATTATATCTGTTCTAAGTCCACTTTTTACCCATTGCTTGGTTGGCATTTGCTCCAGCCTAGTACGAGATTCACATACTATCTTACCAGTTTTATTCATTCTCGGTAAGGTTGTAGATATTATTCCCCATTGTATTGGGTCCTCGGCCGATTTCGGAATGGGAAGACAAGCAGTGATGCTACTGGCATTTTGGGTTCGTGCAAAATCTCGAATTAATCCTATCATCAGATTCTCTGCCTGATTCTGTACACTCTGCACTACTTGCGGCATTTGAGCATCATCACTATCTCCTATAGCTCTTCGTGTTTTGCATGATTGTTCTCCAGTGACTTTGCAAATCAGTGTGGCATACAGTCTAGGTACATAAACTACTATAAACACAAAGCGGTAATAGAAGTTAGACATCCTGCGTTATGATTTTAAGTGTGGTTGGACCCACTAATTGTGATTGCCACCGTTTTGGGACTTTCTTCACTCGGGTGTAATGTATCCAGGAGTCTATTTCAGCAACCTTGATTGCGGTAAATGTAGTTAAAAGTACTTGATAAGGTCCGTCCCAACGTTCTTTTAAAGGATCTTCTCTCCAAGTCTTTATATACACCGTGTCTCCAGGCTCTATATCATGTACTGGATTCTCAAGTGCTAGTGGGCGATTCCACACTAATACAGATCTGAGCCGATTCAATGTCCTGCCAAGAGACAACACATAATTGTACACATCCTGATTACCTTTTACATGTACACTTGGGTTCAGATTGGGTGCTTCATATGGTTTGCCATACAGAATCTCGTATGGGCTTACTGACATTCCACTCCTGGGTTTAATCCTAATTCGCAATAACGCTATTGGCAAGGCCTGGGGCCATTGGATTTTTGCTTCCTGACAAATTTTGCTAAGCTGTCGCTTTAGCGTCTGATTCATTTTCTCCACCTGGCCACTAGACTGTGGTCTCCACGGGGTATGTAATTCCCATTTAATTCCCAAACATCTACTGACCTCCTTTACCACTTGAGCAACAAAATGTGGTCCCCTATCGGATGATATTCCCAGTGGTACTCCAAATCTAGGAATTATTTCCTTCAATAACCATTTTACAGTTTCTTGTGCTTGGTTGGTGCGACAAGGAAAGGCTTCTGGCCATCCTGAAAAAGTACATACCCCAACTAATAGATACTTGAATCCTCGGGTTTTGGGGAGTTCCACAAAATCTATTTGCCAACAATCCCCTGGTTGTACACCTGTCCTAGTTTTTCCCATATCTACTTTCCTTTTAACTAAAGGATTATTTCTCAAGCAAATTTCACACTTAGCTGTGATGGATTTTGCCATTGTTAGCATCTGGACTGAGATAATTTGTTTTCTTAGATAAGTTACCAATGCTTCTGCACCCCAATGACACTTCTGGTGCTCTGCCTGAAGTATTCCTCTCATAACTGTGTTTGGCACCACAATTTGTCCTTTGGCAGTTACATACCATCCAGAATTATCCTTGACAGCTTTTACTAGTCTTGCCAATTTCTCATCTTCCGTAGAATATTCAGGTGCCTTTGAAGGTGTAGGTAATAAATCAATTGCTCTTACCTTCTGGGAGACAAGACCCACCATCATCCAGACTCGTCGTGCCACTGATCGGGCTGTTTGATCAGCGAGTCGATTTCCTTCAATAATTTTCGATGTTCCACTCTGATGAGCTTTACAGTGCATGATGGCAACTAGTGATGGCTTTTGAACAGCGTTGATCAAGTTCAATATTTCTTTTTGGTACTTGATATTTGCTCCTTGGGAGGAGAGCAGTCCACGCTCTTTCCAAAGAGCTCCATGTACATGAACAACCCCGAATGCATATTTTGAGTCAGTCCAAATATTGACCTTTTTGTCTTCACTGAGTTCTAATGCCCTAGTTAGGGCTATCAACTCAGTTTTCTGTGCTGATGTGTTTGGTGGCAGGGATTTAGCTTCAATTATTATTTTGGCAGTAGTAATCGCGTATCCTGCGTATCGCACTCCGCTTTCCACAAAACTACTGCCGTCAGTAAAAAGCTCCCAATCTGTCTCCTCCAATGGGGTATCCTTCAGGTCAGGTCGACTTGCGTGGGTATATTCAATGACCTCCACACAATCATGTTCCAGATTTTCTTCTTCAGTCTCTGCGCTTAAAAACACAGCTGGATTCATTAGGTTAGTTGTTTTTAGGATAACATCATCCTGCTCTGTTAAAATTGCCTGATATTTCATCATCCTACTTGGGGAAAGCCAATGGCCCCCCTTTTGTTCCAATACAGTAGTCACCATATGGGATACAAACACTTCGATCCTTTTCCCCATAGTCAGTTTCCGGACTTCCTGAATTAATATCACAGTAGCTGCCACCGCCCGCAAGCACGTCGGCCATCCAGCACTTACCGGGTCAAGTTGTTTAGAGAAATAACCTACGGGCCTTTTCCAAGATCCCAGCCATTGTGTTAATACCCCTAGAGCAAGTCTCTGTCGTTCATGTACAAATAACTGAAAGTCTTTACTCAGATCAGGTAGGCCCAAAGCAGGCGCTTGCATTAAAGCCTGTTTCAACTTTTGAAAAGCTTCCTGTTGTGGCTTTTCCCATACCAAGGTCTTATTCTTCTGTGCCTCGTACAAAGGTTTGGCAATAAGCCCATAGTCCATAATCCAGAGCCTGCACCATCCTGCCATTCCTAGAAAAGATCTCAATTCATGTAAGTTACGCGGTTCTGAAATCGCACAGATAGCATGTACACGGTTTATACCCAGTCTTCGCTGTCCTTGAGAAAGCTCGCATCCCAAATAGATCACAGTTGTGGATGCAATCTGAGCTTTATTTTTTGACACTTTATATCCATTCATTCCCAATTGATTCAATATTTCGATTGTTACCTGAATGCAAAGTTCTTGAGTCTCAGCAGCAATCAGAATATCGTCCACATATTGCAACAACAAATACCATTGTCGAGGAATTCCGATATTGCCTCTTGTAGTCCATTCCTCAAGTTCCTTGGCTAGTTGATTTCCGAAGATTGTCGGACTATTCTTAAATCCTTGTGGAAGGTGTGTCCAGGTTAATTGGGCCTTTCTCCCATTGTGTGGATTCTCCCATTCGAAAGCTAATAACTTTTTGCTTTCCTGGTCAAGGGGTATGCAGAAGAAGGCATCTTTTAAATCAAGTACTGTAAACCATTTATATTTCTCTTTCACAGATGTTAACAAGGTATACGGATTTGCAACTACTGGATGTATGTCCTTAGTGATCTGGTTTATTGCCCGTAAGTCCTGAACTAGTCAATAGCTACCGTCAAGTTTCTTTACTGGAAAAATTGGAGTATTATATTCTGATTCACATTCCTCTAAAATTCCATATTTCAAAACTTTCTCGATCAAAGATACTATTCCTAATCTGGCTTCCAATTTCAATGGGTACTGTCTTAATCGTACCGGTTCAGCACCTTCCTTCAGCTCTACTTTCACAGGTTTAGCTGCCTTTGACTTCCCAGGTATGTCAGCTTCCCATACCGTGGGAATCACTGCATCTTCTATTGCCTGTGGTATTTTTACAATTGGATTTTCTTTTAATAGTAAAATTTGTCCTACCTTTGACTCCGGAACTTTCATTACCAAATTTCCATCCTCAAATGTTATCGTGGCATCTAATTTAGTCAACAAATCTCGTCCTAAAAGAGAAATTGGGCAGTCTGGAACATATAAGAACTCGTGGGTTAGTTCCTTTTCTCCAAAGCACAAATCCAAAGGTTGCAGGAATGGCCGTACTTCCTCCTTCCCTGTGGCACCAACAATTGTTGTAGCTTTGTGACCCACCGCCCCCTGTAAGGAATTTAATACAGAGTAAGTAGCCCCCGTGTCTACTAGAAATTTTACGTCCCGGTCTCCCACTTGTATTGTCACTAAGGGCTCCTTATTCTGGGTTTTTACTTCCGTGCCTTCATATAGTCAGCTGTTATTATTGTATTCCCCCAACACCATAGTCTGTACTGCATTTCCCGTCGCATCGGACATATGACCCACAGGGCTCCTAGCCGGACATTCATTTTTCCAGTGTCCTTCTTGCTTACAGTAGGCACACTGATTTATGCCAAGCCTCATGAGGGGTCTCAGGGGAGTTCCTTGGGCACTCCACGAACCGCGTCCCCGACCTCCTCCTCGACTATTTCCAGCTCCCCTACCCCGGACTCCTATTCCCCTGCCTTGTCCCTGGATCAAGGCCAGCAAATTTTGCTGGTGGCGTCTCGATTGTTCCTTTTCTCTATTATTATAAACTTTCCAAGCTGTTTCTAACATTACGTCCAAATCCCTTAATTGTGCACCTTCTAATTTCTGCAGCTTCTTCCGAATGTCATCTTGAGATTGCCCTAAGAAAATTAGAGCCAGCTGAGTTTTAGCTTGTTCCGCTTCTATGTCTAAATCTGTATATCTTTTGGCAGCTTCTTTCAATCTTTCTAAAAAGGCTGAGGGAGACTCATTCTTTTCCTGCCTTACATTATACAACTTTGACCAATTCATTTGCTTTGGCATAGCGGTTTGAACACCAATCAATAACCATTCCTGATATCTCCGGAGACGGCACAACCCGCCTCCTGTATTATAATTCCATCGGGGATCTTCCTTTGGAAAATTCTCATCAACATTGCCCTCTACTCTCCCAGTCCGGATATCTTCTCTCACCTTATCCCTTGCAGCCCGTACAACCATATCCTTTTCTGTGGAATCCATTAATGTATCCAAAATGACTTGCAAATCATCCCAATCAGGATTCTGTGTCTTAATTATCATCTTAATCACCTTTGCAACCTTATCTGGGTTTTCCCGATAAGGGCCAGCCGACTGCTTCCAGATCACTAAATCCCCCGGCGAAAACGGGACTTTTACATAGACTGGTTCCCCCCCAACACCTACTGCTTGCCGCAGGGGTGCTATCACATTTGATGATCCTCCCCCCTTTTGCCCATCCTTTTCTTTTTCCCTATTTCTAGTTCGGTGAGATATTGGGGTTACGGTTATTCCTTTTACACCAGTTATTGCCTCCTTTTCATCACTTGATTCATCATCACTATCAACGGGAAGGACAGGCGCGGAGGGTCTAATTGGTACCGCTTCCTCAGAAGGCGCAACATCAAGACACAGTAAATCCGTCTTTGAATCATTACCACTGCTATTTTCTACAGCTAAACACGTCATACATTTCTTGTCTACTGCGCATCCCGTACACTTATTACACTTATTATTACTGTTACCTTGTACTAACATTAACCCACAGCCCTCCCTCCAATCATGCTTTCGCTCGAGATAGAAGAAGAGATCGACATATGGAACTTCGTCCCACTTGCCCTCTCTTTGGCAAAACCTCATTAATTCACCAATTATTTCATGGTTCAAAGTGCCCTCCGGCGGCCACTGCACTTCATTTGGTAACTTATACTCAGGCCACCAATGAGTGCAATACTCAATTAACTTCTTTTTATGCATAGACTGTCCAAACCCACCTTCTTTCCAATGTTTCAGTAAGCAACTTAACGGTGATACCTTTGAATCAGACATACCGACACAGAAAGATAACACAGGAAACTTTACCAGAACAACAGAAAATACGGATCAGATCACTAATTTCACAGTGAGTACAGACAAAATCACTAGAACTACAGACCAAGTGCTAAACAGCACAAATAACCAGACCAGGTGCGCACAAATAACCAGACCAGACCAGATGCCGAGCCTGCAGAGGTTTCCCTCTGTCTGACGGACGGCTGCCTAGGCAATACCCCGGGAGCTCCCTGCCCAACCGAGCGTGGCTTTCGCCGCATCTGACCGGCAGGCTACCAGATGCCTGATCGACAGGCTACCAGACCAGAACCAGACCAGATGGGTACCCAATCCAATAATCCAGATAAACCCAAATAAAGCACCTTCTTACCAGTCAGAGGTCCGTCGTGAGCAGCAGAAGGTCAGTCGCGTCCGATGTGCTCCCCAAGAATACCTCGGTGCTAGCTGGAGCAGGATCAAGACGCGATCCGCCTCAGCAATGCTCGCGAGGTCCCATCTGGGTCGCCAAAATGTTAGCAATCAGGACACATAACCACGGGCGTAGTTATATGCGGTGCTTTATTTCAGCGCTGGGAAACCAGGGGCTCGCACCCAAAGCTGGTTCCAACCACTGATTCAAACTTCACCATTTTATACAATTTGGTTACATACATATTCATTAAAGTTACAACGTGTATATTGCATATTCATTAGGTTACACAATTATTTCACAATATCAGTTGCAACACCTTGGAACTACCCTAAGCATGCGCAGTGTCCTCTGGTGGTCATTCAGGGGGTCTTCAGGATGAAGTAAGTAGTCTTCATCACGAGTGTACTTTTCACCTTTTGTCACTGCACATGCGCACTTCGTATAAAATTATACAAATTCTTGGATGATAGCAAATGTACCCTCTCAGCACTTTCAAGATAAGATAAAGACCTGCTGAGAACTAACAGAACTAACTTTCAGTTCTCTAAAATATGAGCTCGTATATAACTTGCATAGCTTTTACGATAAGGTAGGAATCTTGGATATAGCCTACAGAATCAGAATAGCATTTGTCAATGTCTTAACTAAAGGTACAGAGCAAGCATAAGGTAACCACGCTCGTGGTTCTGGGTAAGGACTATACAGGGGACAAGCTGAGACTTTCAGCCTTAGCAGCACAGCTTATAACACTGATGTGTTATTCAATGGTGTTTGTGACACACATGCTACAAAATTCAATTCAACTATAACAGGGGGAGCAGGTGAGGGACACGTGTAACTGAGGCTGCAGGTGAGAACACATTCTTCTGGACGGCGGCTATTGTTTCTGGGTCGAAGAGACCCTCATAACAATAGCTTTCAGGAGGTGGGGGCTGGTTTGGCTGAAGAAGCAGGCAAAGTCCACACAACAGCCATTGTTAGCAGGAGCCCCTCCATATTGGAGAAACAGTGCAACACAATGCTTCTTCTCGGGCCTCTCTCCAAGTCATTGTCCATGGGTTCTTTCGGTCTCAGCTTCAGTTCTCTAAGTTCTTGATGGCGATGTTCAGGCAAATACTGCTCCATCTTCGGACGGACTCTTACACCACCCAGTGCCTGAGCATCGTCAACGGGAACTCGTGGCAACAACACAATCCTCAAAGGGAGACAGAAAGTAAGAAGGAAGAAAAAGGAAAGGAAAAGGTAAGTGATTTATCATGCGATCTGCTTTGTATCAATGAATTTAGGGATGTATACATTGGAAGGTACACTAAACAAGTTGTGGGCATCAATCACAGATGTTAAATGCGTCAAACGCTTTACCATTTTCTAATTTAAAATATACAGTACCGCGGACAGAACAAAACCTATCAAAACTAATACAAAAAGAATAACTATGAGGTGACACAACTTATTCAGGATGCCTGTAGCAGTAGGTGACCACCCGAAAAGTGTGTCACACCACTTATGTTCTGCATCTTTTTATATTCTTCTTAACACACGGTGAATTTCTTCAGCATCGTGGTGAACGGTTATCAAGGTTTTCTGTCCATTTATTCGAACTTCTTCCAAGATCTCAATCAGATCTTGGTGTTACAACAATTGCTTTACCAATGTAAGATTCATCCCAATAGGTGTAGGCAGTAATTCTTGAATCAGTGTGTAATTAGATTGTATAAGTTGATGAGATATAACTGGTGCGAGATAAGAAAAATCACATCCGTTAATCTTAACAAAATCACAAATGCAAAAATTTGAATGATTTCTAATATTTATCATCACTGCATCTACTAATATAGAGTTGCAAGTGGTCCTCAAGCACACACAACCTTTGCCAATATACACTAACACCGTTTCTCGATTGTCAGGACGAACCTCAAAGTGACAAACATTCTGCTCAGTGTCCAGACAAATGTCTTGAGCACTGATTGTATTACTTTTGCAGATGAATCCTTGCTGTTCTCGCACAATGCAAATTTCTAAATTGACAGTTTGCCATTTTTCATCTATTTTTCAGGCCCATACTCTATGTTCTAAAGGACAGAGTATAGTTCCATTGTGGTTCGACCCTAATGCAGTGATTGGGTAAATGATGTATATTGAAGCATTATGGATGGTTAACACAAAGGTCATGGCTGTATTTGTGATGGGGTTATAGGTAAAGTTTACCAAAGTCCACCAGGATTGGAGTTCTCTCTCAAATTCAGTGGCGCTGTCCCAGACAATTTTCTGAATTTTGGTAGGAAAAGTGCCTTCTTCACCTTCTCTTATGATTGAGGCGGCCACTGATTGCATCCACAGTTTTGCCTGAATATAACTGAGAGCCAAAGAGAGGTTATTTTGGACTACACCAAGTGCATCTATTATCAATTCGTGATCTTTTACATTTACCTTTTCCCATTTTGGTAATACTTTGGATAACAGCCACTGGTTAGTTCCCAAAGCCAATAGGGAAAACTGCAAAGGCATTTGTAATTTTGCTAAATCACTAGTTGTAGCAGCCAATTTATTAATTAATATCTCTGAAGCAATACCATTTACAAATCCCAATCCTGTCCCCAACACACCAGTTAGGTCTCTTGGTGTTCTATTAGGAATTTGTTTCCTCAGCCAGGTTGTCCACCATTCAAATGAGGTCCTTAAGAAAGGAGAGCAAGATGGCTGGATCTCAGAAACGTTATTTTGCATTAACAACTCAACACGCTTGAGAGACCATTCTGGACTGAACAACATTTGTTGTTGGCCTACATTTTTGATCATATACGGTCCAATTTCAAAAATTTCTGGACTAGGTACCGCTACTGGTTGGGTGGTAGGTGTCACGACCTCTATTCTGAGTTCCCCCTAATGTTTGGTATTATTTTTACCACACATTACTTTATGAGTATATTGTATCGCAGTCAAATTTAGCCAACAATTTTGGCTTTGTTTTTTGCATGATATAGTAGAGCCATGTAGTCCAATTCCATAGCTGTTTATTGGTTCAGTGAGGGACTCAGTAATCAGTTTGCATTGCACAGAGAGGTCATCACCCTGAACCACCATAAAAGAGGGTAAAGTTATATTTTTAACATCTAGTGTGAAAACGCTGTCTTTGTTGTGATAGGTTACTATTGCTACAAGTGTCACTAGGGGCTCAGAGACAGAGTTCATTTAAAATTTGTAGTTCAGGCCTAGTAGTTCTGACCAGTTAGCATGATTGTTTCACCAATTACACACCACCTGGATGGTCCTTGTTAAAGTGAAGTTGTGCCAACAATCAGCTTCTTCATCCTTACAGGATTTAGTAATTTCCACGTTGTAGGTACTTGAGTCTAGGGTGGTATTGTTGTAATTGCCAAGATTCTTTTGGCGACAACACAAAATGAGAGAATTTTGTTTATCACATTTCCACTCTGTAGTAGGACAGAGTTTCGCTGAGATGTAAGGATGAATTTGGGTTGTCGAATTCAGATCTAAAAGGTTTCCAGTAACTGTAATTGAGGAGACTTTCTCATGGTTAGATCCTTCTACTTTTCTGCATCTTGCTTTAATTTTTTCTCCAATCGTACCATTCAGGACTCTAATCCAATCCTTCCTATCCCACTTCCATTCATTTGGGTGATACACTTTATCATCGTGCATTACCACAGTGGCTATACTTGGAAAGCGGTCTTTGAGATATGGTCCTAGAGAAGTAGTGTATCTAACAGTAGCTTCAGATCAAGGCCATTTAGCATATTTTTGGTTATGAGTAGGTGAAAGGATGCAGAAAAGTATTAGTAACCCAATTATACTTTTGATCATCTTCACAAACTAGGCTTTCAATTTGATTCTTGGATGATTCGCGTTATTCTCTGTGTCCCTTGGAGTTCTCCTGCAAAAAGGAAAACAAACAGGGCTCACCTCTTTGAGGCAAAAATAATTAAAATGACGGAATTATCCAGCGGGTATTTATCCCATGTTCCTTGCCCAGGGCATCGGATGCTGCCCATGACTTTGTGTTCAAAGTGGTTTTTAATACCAGTGGTACTCTTCCTGCAGTGAGGAGTTCCACTAGGAGTGGCTGTCCTGAGTAATGGGCTGGATCCTTGAAATCATTTGGTCCCTTTAGAGAGGGAATCAAGGAAGGGGTTTTTGGACAGAAGGCGGTGATTTTGGGGCATCCATTTACCCCCCACCTGTCATTTACTCCTGTGACAGCTTGCCACGGACGAGTATCCCAATTACCCTCATGAGGTCTCAAAAGCCGTTTTAGGAGGCCGTTTGCTCTTTCTACAATTCCATTAGCCTGTGGGTAATATGGGGTGTGAAAAGTCCATTTGATCCCTTCACTTTGTGCCCAATCTTGTATAATTTTAGCAGTGAAATGGGAACCATTGTCAGACTGTATTTCTTGTGGCTTTGGAAAAGTTCCAAACCATTCTTGCAATGCTTTCACAGTATTTTCACCTGTAGCCTTTTTAAAAGCTTCTGCTTGGACTAATCCTGATGTAATTTCTACTCCCACCAGTACGAAATGCTTGCCCCCTGATTTCTTAAAGGGGCCAATGTAATCTACTTGCCAGGCATCCCACAGACTGTTACCTTCCCTTAAATGCAGGGGGTTATCTTCTAAAGGGTGCCTTTCTAGCCGTCTCTGACATTGTTCGCAGGCTGATATGCAGGTTTTGCACATTTCCCTGGTGACAGGCCAGCCTCGGGCCAGAGCTTCAAGGTCTTTGGCTCCGGTGTGTTTGCACTTTACATGTAACCATTCTAACAAGCATTCCCAATCTTCTGAAATTGGGTCCTTTTGTACAGGGGTCAGTCTTGCTAACTCATCAGCCCGGTTATTCCATTCACCTGCGGATCCCCCATCTACCTGATGAGAAGCCACCCAGCCCACAGCAAAGTTTCCTTTTCTAGCAATACTTAAGATTTCTCACCACTTGTCTTTTTGCCACACTGGAATCCTATAAACTTCCTATCCGTTCTGTTCCCAGAAAGGAAGCCCTTAAACACGGCATAAGAGTCAGTATAAATGTGTACAGGGGTAGTAGTTTGTGCTTCATGTTGGAAAACACTCCATACTGCAATTAATTCACCTACTTGTGCACTACCTTCTCCCTCTGTTATAATCTGTTCTTCAGAAGAGGTATGGAGCATGACTGCCTTGTATTTCCACACTTTTCCTTCTCTTTTAGCAGAAGCGTCAGTAAACCAAGCACTAACTGACCGATCATGCGTAAAGGGAGGTGCGACTTGAATCACTGAGGCAGATTTGTCTTGGTCCTCGCCCAAGCTCTCCATTTCTTGTATAGCTAGATTTTTTAAAGCTCCTTCAGATACTGAGAAAATGTTACAATAATGTTCAATCTGAGCATACCACTTCCGTACCGAGGCCTTTTGGGCTACCCCATCAGGAGGAGGGGTCCCAGAAGTGACTGTTTTAATGACTTTAAATGGGCCTCTTAACACAATTGGCTGCTGCCATGCAATCTTCTCTACTTCTGCCAGAGCCAGACTAACGACAAACAAACCTTTCTCCTAAGCTGTGTATTTCTTTTCGGCATCCCTAAAACCGCAGGAAAAGATTCCATAGGTCGCGTTGGACCCTCAGGGCCTCTCTGCCATATGTGAACTGACAAGCCTGATAAAGCAAACCCCCATTCCACCTGAAAAGGGTCTGTAGGGTGAATAGGACCAAGGGCTTGGTGAGCTGTTGCTTCAAAAATTAGTAATCGCATAGCTTCTTCCTGAGAAGCTGTCCATTCCCATTTTACCCCTTTTCTTAACAGATCGTAAAGAGGTCTAGCAATGATAGAAAAGTCTGGAATGTGTTTCCTCCAAAAAACTAACAGCCCTAAGACATGCTGCAAGTCCTTTTTTGATTAAGGCATTTTAATCTGATCTAAGGAAGCAAGAGTGTCCAGCGGGATGCAGGTCATGCCCCCTTTCCAACAAATTCCTAAGAATTTTACTTCTTGTGAGGGCTTTTGGACCTTTTCGGGGGGAATTTGCACACCCAGATTTTCTAAATGTGTAATTATTTCTTGCTGGGTTGCCCCTACTTCTGTCACTTCATTTCCAGCCACAAGAATATCGTCAATGTACTGATAAACACCTATGCCTTCGGGTTTGAGTATTTTTTCTAGCTCTTGAGCTAAAGCGTGATGAGCTAGTGTGGGAGAATGTTTGTACCCTTGGGGAAGTTGGGTGAAAGTGTATTGTTGTCCCTCCCAGGTGAAAGCAAAACAATCTCTGTCTTCTGGCTGCAATGGTATCATGAAAAAACATGTCCTTGACATTTATTGTTGCCATAATTGGATGAGCTTTTTCCTGTATCATGGTTATTAGCTCAGCCAGATTGGGGACTGCGGCAGTTAGAGGTTCAGTGTTGGCATTCAGCTGCCGAAAATCTATTGTAAGTCACCACGTCCCGTTGGGCTTTCTAACTGGCCACACTGGAGAGTTAAAAGGAGAGTGCGTGTTAATTATGACTTCTTGTTCTCTCATTTCTTGTATGACTGGTTTTATGCCTTCTTTAGCATACTTCCTCATGCAGATGGTGGAGGAGCCGACTAGGAGAGGTGCACTGCTGGATCTCATCCTCACTAACAAGGAGGGTCTGGTCGAAGCAGTAAAGGTTGAGGGCTGCCTGGGTTGCAGTGACCACGAGATGGTGGAGTTCAGCATCTTGGGTGGCAGGAACAGAATAGCAAGTAGAATTGCAACCCTGGACTTGAGCAGGGCTAACTTTGGCCTTTTCAAGCAATTGCTGGGGGAAATCCCATGGGCAAGACTGCTTGAAGGAAAAGGGGCCCAAGATAGCTGGATTGCATTCAGAGATTGCTTCTTCCACGCTCAGGATCAGAGCATCCCCACACAAAGAAAGTCAAGGAAGGGAGCCAGGAGGCCTGCGTGGTTGAATAGGGATCTGTTGGGTATGCTCAAGCAGAAGAGGAGAGTTTACAGGTCGTGGAAGCAGGGGCTGGCCACTTGGGAAGAATATAAGGCTGCTGTTAGAGGATGTAGGAAGGCAGCTAGGATAGCCAAGGCCTCCTTAGAATTACAGCTGGCGAGAGGGGTCAAGGACAGCAAAAAGAACTTTTTCAAATACATAGCAGATAAAACTAATACCAGAGGCAATGTAGGCCCACTAATGAACGGGGTGGGTGTCCTGGTGGCAGAAGATACAGAGAAGGCAGAATTACTGAATGCCTTCTTTGTCTCTGTCTACTCTGCTGGAGGCTGTCCTGGGGAGGCCTGTACCCCTGAGACCCCGGATGAAGCCAGGTCAATGGAGGAGTTTGCTTTAGTTGATGAGGACTGGGTTAGGGAGCAATTAAATAGTCTGGACATCCATAAATCCATGGGTCCAGATGGGATGCATCCGCGGGTGCTGAGGGAGCTGGCTGAAGTCATTGCTGGACCGCTCTCCATCATCTTTGCCAAGTCTTGGGAAACGGGGGAGGTGCCCGAGGATTGGAGGAAAGCAAATGTCACTCCGGTCTTCAAAAAGGGCAAGAAGGAGGACCCGGGTAATTATAGACGGGTCAGCCTCACCTCTGTCCCTGGGAATGTAATGGAACAGCTTATCCTTGGTGCCATCTCAAGGCATATCAAGGATAAGAGGGTTATTAGGGGCAGTCAGCATGGCTTTACCAAGGGTAAGTCATGCTTGACCAACCTCATAGCCTTTTATGAGAATGTAACAAGGTGGATGGATGATGGCAGAGCGGTGGATGTGGTCTACCTTGACTTCAGTAAAGCCTTTGACACAGTCTCCCACAGCATCCTCACAGCTAAGTTGAGGAGGTGTGGTGTAGACAATAGAGTAGTGAGGTGGGTTGCAAACTGGCTTAAGGAGAGAAGCCAGAGAGTGGTAGTCAATGGTGCGGAGTCTAGTTGGAGGCCACTATCTAGTGGAGTGCCTCAGGGGTCAGTGCTGGGGCCAATATTATTCAATATATTCATTAACGATTTAGACGAGGGAATAGAGTGTACTATCAGCAAGTTTGCTGATGACACTAAGCTGGGAGGGGTGGCTGACACACCAGAAAGCTGTGCTGCCATCCAGCGGGACCTGGACAGGCTGGAGAGTTGGGCGGGGAATAACCTGATGAAATTTAACAAGGGAAAGTGTAGAGTCCTGCATCTGGGCAGGAACAACCCCAGGTCCCAGTATAGGTTGGGAAATTACATATTAGAGAGCAGTGTAGGGGAAAGGGACCTGGGGGTCCTGGTGGACAACAGGATGACCATGAGCCAGCACTGTGCCCTTGTGGCCAGGAAGGCCAATGGCATCCTGGGGTGTATTAGAAGGGGGGTGGCTAGTAGATCGAGAGAGGTCCTTCTTCCCCTCTACTCCGCCCTGGTGAGACCCCATCTGGAATATTGTGTCCAGTTCTGGGCCCCTCAGTTCAAGAAGGACAGGGAACTGCTGGAGAGGGTCCAGCGTAGTACAACCAAGATGATTAAGGGAGTGGAGCACCTCCCTTATGAAGAAAGGCTGAGGGAGCTGGGTCTCTTTAGTTTGGAGAAGAGGAGACTAAGGGGGGACCTCATTAATGTTTATAAATATATAAAGGGTGAGTGCCATGAGGATGGAGCCAGGCTCTTCTCGGTGGCCAACAATGATAGGACAAGGGGTAATGGGATCAAGCTGGAACACAAGAGGTTCCGCTTAAATTTGAGAAAAAACTTCTTATCAGTGAGGGTGACAGAGCACTGGAACAGGCTGCCCAGGGAGGCTGTGGAGTCTCCTTCTCTGGAGACGTTCAAAACCCGCCTGGACATGTTCCTGTGCGACCTCACCTAGGCGTTCCTGCTCCAGCAGGGGGATTGGACTAGATGGTCTTTTGAGGTCCCTTCCAATCCCAAACATACTGTGATACTGTGATACTGTGAAGGGGCAACGGGTATTGTTTTACATTTGTAACCTGTCTATGCAGGAGTGCCGGTGCAACTTGCAATAGCCTTAGATGTAACAATGGTGGCATTCCAAAAGTCCACAACAATCCTTCTGAATCTTCCCACTGTCTGCCTTTGAGGATATCCATACCTAGCAGACTATTATGAATGTCACCAATCACCATCTTAATAGTGACTGTGTTCTCATTTCCTGGCAACAAGAATTTTACCCAAGCAACTTTCATAACTTCTGCTGACCCTAAAGCGGTAAGGACACAGAAATGTCGCTTTGAGGGAAAAACTCCACACCTATCAGCATCAACTCCACTTAGAGCAGAAATTTGTGCACCGGTGTCAATTAAAAAAGTTACAGGTGCACGCTTAGGGCCCACTAAAGCTGTGATTAACAAATCTCCCCCTTTGGTATGTGTGAGCTGTTGGATATAAATCCATCCTCTGTTCCCCCGCCCACTACTAAGGAATGGAGGTTCTAGTTTTCCTGATTCTGGGAGAGACTTTTATCCTCGGCGAGGGAGGGAGCTGAAGGCACAACAGGTAGGATTTCTTACATTCTGTGAAGGCTCTTTTGGATTTCGCCACCTTGATACTAGTTTACTAAGTTTATCAAGGGGTAAGCCTTCCATTATGTCTCTGGGAACTCCCTTTTTAATTCCCAAAACCCACCATTGTTGTCGGGCTCTAGGCTGTTCTTCCTTTGCCGTTTTATTGCATGGATGTTCTTTTCTTGGGATACCGGTAACAGCAGCATCATTGGCGGAGAGGGGCAGCTTTTTGATTTCAATGTTATGGATTCCTCTCGACCTCTCTTCTAGGATTTTTACTGGGCCATATTTCCTATTGTAATCTATCAATTCTTGTGCTACTTCCCCCCACGTCCACACCTTCTGAGTATTTGGTTGTTGGGGGGAAGCCGGGGGAGGGGTGAAAGAGGCATCCATGCTAGTATTATTTCCTTCCCTCTGGCTCCCGCTTCTGTTACCCTGGTTCCTAGTCGCATTTTCCAGTCTCTCTACTGGGCTCATTAGTGTGATTGTCTTTGAAGGTTAATTCCAGTAGATTTTAGTGACTCTGGAAGTCCCCTTATTAAGGAAGTCATCATGTCTGGATTTACTGGCAACATCATTGGAGATTCACATTCAGGAATTAATTTCCTTTCATGTATCATTTGCAAACAGGCTGCTTTGTGTACACTTTCTAGCAATTGATCAGGTGTGCCAGTAATTGCTAAGGGCTCTCCCCTATCTAAGGGGTTTAGACCTCCAGCCCAGTAAGCAGCTCGCTGGATTAGAGACCATGGGGCATGTCTGTCACCGGTTGTTAAGAAGACTCCATGCTCCCAGTATCCATTTGCTTCTTGTTCACTTAAATGAATTTGGTCTCCCCAGTCAGGGATACACGCCAGACATATTCGGTTTCAGATTCTTTAGGGAGGAGACCATATTCTTTTTTAAGTTTGGCCAGCTCCATGGCAGTGTAAGGTGTTTGCTTAGTTGTAATGTGAGGGTCAGTGTCCTCCTCATTTGCATAAAAGTATTCTGTTTTAACTAAGGGTCTCACATGTGGGAATTTGTCATCATGTTTTCCCGAGTCCTCCAATTCTTTCTGAGGGTAGATTTCATTTATGTGTCGGATATTTTTCTCCTCTAACTCCCGCTCCCTCCGCCCCCCCATGTTTTCCTTCAGAGTGGCTTTCAATGAGCGGTTTTCTGCCCTCTCCTTTTCTAATTGTTGAAAGCAGTTTTCTAATTGTTGTTCTAAATTGGAGGTTGTTTTTTGTAAAACCTGCACCAGATTTTCAAGGTATTCTATTATTTTACTTTCATTGCTGTGTTGCATAAAGCGATCTTCTATCGCTGCTACTAGGCTGGCTCCTAGAACAGCGCAGACAACTGTCTTATCTTTATTTGATCTAAACTTAGACTTAGTCTGTAAAGAAATCACTCAGTCCACTACATTTTGCAAATTAGTCTAATTGTCACGAGCCCAGTCTTCTCCGGGTATGGAGGGTCGGGCTCCATACTTTGCTAAAAGCATGTAGAACGAGTCCCGGTCTTTTGCTAACCAAAAATCTTGATTGTCAGCCTTTACAGTCATTTTTACTACAAGGGGCGGTACACACTCTAGGAAGGCACAACTTAGTTACGAAAACCACAGCAACAGCTGCGTCACCCTTCTCTTTCCCGTGTGGTTGAAGAGGCCTAGAAATCTGCTATGGGAGGACCAAACTTAATTACATAGACACACAAGATTGCCCCTCCACTCTCCCTAGCAGACAATACTCATCATCATGAGAACAACACCCCTTTTGCACTTTGAGATCTTTTGTGTTAGATTCCAGGAAACAGAACCCTCAACACGAGTTTGGGGTGCTTTACGCCAAGGCGTGTATGGTGTGCAGGAAATCTGAATCACCTCCCTTGTGGCTGAGACAAAACGTCCTTCCCCTGGTGCAGACCACACACTACCTACACCCCTCTGTTTTCCCAGAATCCCATCCTCGTCACCAATTAAATGTCACGGTCTGTTCGGCAATGGACTCATGATGGTTCTTTTAACTTGATCTCAGAGCGCAAAATTAAGGCGACCAAAAGTCAAGGGGTTATAATTCAATCAAGCAGTGTTACTTTATTAATTTGCCCGTAAAGCAGCACGCGATAGAGAGAGAGAGAGTAAGAAAGAGAAAGGGGAAAGAAACGGGGAAAAGTAAAGATGAGAAAATGAGGTTGCATTTATCATCAGTCCAGTTCCAGAATCGTCCCTCTGGTCTCCGGGTCCCGTGGAGTCCAGCTGGTCCTCCGTCATGGTTCGGGATTCTCTGGTGAGAAGATCTTCAACAGTGTCCATTCTGGAGTCACCTTTTATGCTTCTTCACCCCCCCTTGTTCCCATTGTTTTCGCAGCCCAGGCTTGTACTGCACAGGCTCGAAAGATTCACGCTTTCTTTTGCCAACGCTTACATGTCCAGCATTCGGGGGTCTTTCTCTGGTCCATTGGGTGACCTCAGGACCCTTGGCAAGCTTCTGGGCATGCTCCTTTTCGTTGGCCATTGTTTGAGGGAACAGGTGAGGGACACGTGTAACTGAGGCTGCAGGTGAGAACACATTCTTCTGGACGGCGGCTATTGTTTCTGGGTCGAAGAGACCCTCATAACAATAGCTTTCAGGAGGTGGGGGCTGGTTTGGCTGAAGAAGCAGGCAAAGTCCACACAACAGCCATTGTTAGCAGGAGCCCCTCCATATTGGAGAAACAGTGCAACACAATGCTTCTTCTCGGGCCTCTCTCCAAGTCATTGTCCATGGGTTCTTTCGGTCTCAGCTTCAGTTCTCTAAGTTCTTGATGGCGATGTTCAGGCAAATACTGCTCCATCTTCAGACCGACTCTCACACATGGTAGCTAGTATGGGGCTATGTTTTGGATTTGTGCTGAAAAGTATTGATAATATAGGGTTGTTTTAGTAACTGCTGAGCAGTGCTTACACAGAGTCAAGGCCTTTTCTACTTCTCACACCACCCTGCCAATTAGTAGGCTGGGGGTGCACAAGAAGTTGGGAGGGGACACAGCTGGGACAGCTGACCCCAACTGACCAAAGGGATATTCCATACCATATGATGTCATGCTCAGCTTGTAAAGCTGAGAGAAGAAGGAAGGGGAGGATGTTCGGAGTTATGGTGTTTGTCTTCCCAAGTAGTAGGAAGATGGAGATGGCTGCACACCTGCCTGCTGATGGGAGGTAGTGAATGAATTCCTTGTTTTGCTCTGCTTGCATACATGGCTTTTGCTTTGCTTATTCAGTTGTCTTTATGTCAACCAATGAGTTTCCTCATTTTTACTCTTCTGATTCTCTCCTCCATCCCACTTGGAGGGAAATGAGTGAGCGGCTGTGTGGTGCTTAGTTGCTGGCTGGGGTTAAACCACAACACTAAGTCAATATCCTGTACATTTTAATCTGAACACATCTAACAGAACTACATATACTTTATTCCTCTGTTAGCTACCCTGTTTCCCTGAAAATAAGACCTACCCCAAAAATCGGCCCTAGCATGATTTTTCAAGATTTTTGAGGATGCTCGAAATATAAGCCCTAGTTACAGTTCATTAAAAAAGTCAATTTAAATAGTGTCCAGGCAGCTCTACATGTAAAAAAGTAATAAGTTTTGGAGCAAAAATTAATATAAGACACTGTCTTATTTTTGGGGAAACAAGGTAAGCTCTGGCTCCAACAAGACTTGTTTTGGAAGCTTCTCCCATTTTCAGAATTTGAAATGTTGACAGAATACTGTAAAGTTTTGGCAAAAAGAGGTCAAACCAATGCTGGTTGATAAGAAATCCACTTTGTAAGCCTAATGAACAAATTGGAAAAGACTTCTGACTAGCTCCTTGTCCAAGAGCAAACTCATTTCAAAAAAGCCAACTGAGAATGTTACTAACGCTGTCCTAATTTGAATGGAGAGCTATCAGTAAATAAAAGGATGGAGTTAAGCAAAGTTTTTGAAGATGTCATAAAATACTTGAAAAAGATAAGGAGTTACTGAGAACTTCTCCAGTGAATTAGGTGATGCCTTGTGTGAAACCATACTGTTGTCTGTAACTTATAATAATAATTAAAAGTTCTATATTACTTATATACTTAGAAAAACAAAAATACCAATCAGGTTGCTCCAAATAATGAAGTAACAAATGAAGAAATGAAAATATGGCATCCAATAGTAATTACAATAAAATTATAAATTGAAAATTGCTAAAATAAATATTGACTTGTCTGTCTTGTTTGATGGATATGTCTCACAGTTTTGTTGTAATTTAGGTTTAATAACATCTCTATTAAGTAGATGCCTGTTGAACAGACAAACATTACTTAAATGACACTTCATTAGTTAATTAAATTTCTCCTGTGCAATTAACACATTCATCAACTTGCTAAATTGTCTTTCAAGTATCTTCATTATTACATATTAACCACCCACTTCAATTGCTCAGGCACACCATACAGTGACTCCTTTCCAGGACTAGGGTTGAGTCCTTTATATACAGTTGCTGCTGATGCTGGGGAGGTAGGAGAGGATAGTGATAACTGCACTCAAAACTCCAAGGGTAGGTAACTTAAAGTGTTATGAAGGACAAAGGTACTTGGCTGGTACAATAATAAAATGTTAGATTATTATAATGGTGATTTGGTTATACAACTGCTTTACTCATCTTGGATATAGGTCTACAAGCTCTGTGTTCAGCTTCAGATTTAAGTTAGATCAAGTTTAATTTTATTTTGCAGTGGTTGTTTTGGGACAGAGAACAGGACAAAAAGCATGATGGTTTCTTCACATTTTCTTCTATGTCACTTATATTAAATGTGTGTTTTCTAAAAACTGAAAATCACAAAATCACAGATGTTAAAGGTCATATATAATCATGAGATCATTGATTTATATCTTCCATGTAACATGGGCCATAAAGCTTTATCTGTTTAACCTAAGTTTGAGCCAAACAAGTTGAGTCTGTTGAAGGAGATATTAATAAACATTTAGTCCTCATCTGAATATTCTTGGTTGTTCCAATGACTACCCACCTTAATTTTTATGGATAAGTAGCTTATTTTCTATTTTTATGTCTTTAATTTCAAATCATTGCTATTGAGCTTTTCTTGGATAACTTCATTCTTTATTAACATTTATTTTCCCTCTATGAGATGCAAGTACATTTTTTCATCTTTCTTTTGATAAATCAGTCAAATTGAACTGATAAAGATTTTTTTTCTGTAAGGCTTGCTTTTTTTTTTCCAAGTTGTGAAATAAAAGGTTTTTTGTGTCTCTTTCATACCCTTTCTTGTTAGGCAATATTTTTATAATGATAGCGAACTGAACATTGTAGTCCCACTACTGCTACTACTATTTCTTTTAACTACTTTATTGGAAAGTGGCCTAGGACTCCACAGAACTTTTCAATTTCATGCTAGTTATGTAACAAATTATTTGCTTTTCTATTCTCTTTTCTCCCTTGGTCATGGGACTAGAATGATTTCCAGTAAATTTACCTGCTTTCTTCCTCTTCTTTTCAGGGTTCCTGAAGTCTAAAATGACTTGCATATTCCAACAGATCTTCATACAGATGGTTAAACACATACTATGAGAAGATACTTGCCTTATAGCTCCAAAACCTTGACCAATTTTTCATTTTTTTTTGGATAGGATTAATTTGATTAAATGAACCTGTCTTCAATTTATCCCTCCACATCCAAACTACTCATCCAAAACACCATTTACACTTAATAGCAAGAAATTTAGAAATAGAAATAGAAATAGAAATAGAAATAGAAATAGAAATAGAAATAGAAATAGAAATAGAAATAGAAATAGAAATAGAAATAGAAATAGAAATAGAAATAGAAATAGAAATAGAAATAGAAATAGAAATAGAAATAGAAATGGTGTGATACATATGACAAAGCATAGATGTCTACTTTAGAATTAATTTTTTTTGCCTCCAGTAATAACTGATATCTTTGCTTTTTCTGCCATTCTTTCATATTGGAAATAATTAATGATGATTTCTAAGGTTTTTCTAGAACAGTAGTAGCAACGGAAATCAAAGAACCTGCCTTAATTTTAAGAATAATATCTCTCTTCAATTTCTGTGTCCTTTTGCTGGGGTTCTGAGGTCTGTTCCATAACTACTAAACCCAAAATTACTACTGTCTCAGAAATAGCTTTTCTTTTTAATATTTTGTTATTTGGTAGCTGTCTGATTTGCATCAAAACTCAGGAAAATGGTTTCTCAAAAGCATCATCATTTGGCACACACTTCTGTGCACTGAGCATCTTTCTGGAGGTTATTTTCAAATTAGGTAGTATATTTCCAAAAGTTTTGTCAGGATGAGCAAAGAATACCTGCTTGTTTCATCCCTTGCTATTAAAAAACAAATATGAAAATTATGTTCATACAATCTAATCAATGAAAGCATTCATTTTTAATTTCTGAATTATATAGTTCCTACTGTTTTTCAGGATTTGCAATAGGGAGATATTAAGTTAGGGTGATAGAAGTATCAATATTCTCTTTATTAAATAGAAATATATTTTTACAAAGCTAACTTTGGTTTATAAAGAGATTAGTCATTGTTATTACATGTATTTATATGAAGCAAATTACTACAGTATCTCTGGTAATTTTAAGATAAATTAAAACAAGAAAAGAAGAAACAAATTACCACAAAATCTGCACAACAGAATTATTCAATTAAGTAATAAAGCAAAATATCTGCCTATTGTTCCTTTTAGGCAACAGCCTAAATAGGATTTTGCCAGTTATTGAACCTTATATAATTAGTTGTAAAAGCTTGGACAACAGGATTTAACTTTCACTTTTTTTTTTAAAGTAGGACAAAATTCTCCTTAAGCATAATTTGGCAGAAGTAAATTGCAGAAGGGCAGTACTGGAAGAGCAGCAATGAGCTTCATCCTTCAAGAAACACATCAGAAAATTTTACATTAGTGCAAGTCACACAGTAGGATGAAAGAGACGGGCAAATTTAAATATGTTGCACACGGGCCGCTCAAGTTCTTGCAAAATATATAATAACCAGCTCCTTGAATTTCACATTTTGTGACAGCAAAGAGAGCAAAAGTTCATTTCAGCCATATGGTTGGAGTCTGGGTATTAAAATTAATAGCCTAAACTTCTGAGTGATTTTTACTCTTCCAGCTAAGGCTGCTGAAATAGTTTAGCTATTTTATTCTACACTTTCATAATCATGTTTCTGGGATAACCTAAATCTGTGCTATTAGCTGAGAGAAGAGGTTTCATTTCACTGTAGGTTCATTAGTTAAAATTTATATTTCATTACCATTTTAATATCCAAAAGAGGTGTCCAGTAATTTATATTATAAGAAATTTCTGGAAACTTAGAACTGCACAGAATTAGCAATACTGTTAGCAGTTTGGGTTGTTGACCAAAAATCTTCACAAGTCCTATTTTGATGACAGTTTGACACTCCTTGTGCAAAATGGCCCAATTATTCTGTTGGTTTTGTTGTCCCAAAAGCTGGGATCGTTACCTGGCATGCAGATACCAGTTCACACACAGGGTCGCAGTATTTGCTTTATTTACAGTTCTATGCAGAAAAGGGGGCTAAGTGATCTTTCGCAAAGCTAGCACACCAGAGGCAGGCTGAGTTACATATTTATACATTTCAACTTTTAATCACTCCTAACACCTTATACAGATTTATGCCTACTCAAAGTTAATTGGTCTAAACTTTAATGGTACAGTCCACTTTTATTCTTCTATGCATGTTCAGTGACTAGTGGGCTTTCCTGACTAGGGGGCATTTTTGAGTCAGAGGTTGCGATCTCCCCCGCCACCTTTACCTTTCCCCTAGTTCCTATACCCTTTGTTTTGATCTTGGCAATCTTCCATCCTTTGGCCACCAAAGCTTTGAGATCCTCCTTTATCTTCCTTTTTATCCTTCAGGGGAGAGTTACATTTCACCCAAAGGTTCAACTAAGTGAACATCTCCACATAATACTAATCTTGAGGTCTAGGCAATAAATCATTGCATATACAATCATATAACAGCAAAACTGATCCAAATTACTTATTCAACTATATCAGAATTCAAGAGCTGAGACATCGATATTTTTCCCATATCCCAGTATCCAACACCTTTCCTCAGATCAAATCTCCAGTTTCATTAATCCTCTCTAGTTCTATATAGAAAGCCTTGGGCACTTGCCAGTCGGATCCGATAAGAACAAAACCAGGAGGTTTTCAGGCCCTCTGTCTCTCAGTGGAGTAGACCATCCTGTTACTAGTACTTCTCTTGAAAATCTGGGAAAGTACAACATTTAAATAAAGATGTAGATATGTCCAGACATATTTATGAGGCACAAAATGCTACTTATTCCATGCTGTCCGCATAGGCTTCTTTAAGAAAACTGAAAAAAATATGACAAACTCTAGTCCTAAACCTATCCTTAATAATACATGCACAGGGAACACGACTGCTAAATCTATCAAATACAGAAAAATAGAGACTAAGGCTGAACTGATATGAATTCAGGTTCAAATAAAATGACTCTTAACAAGAGTAATCAGATACTGTGTCAAATGAATAGATTGTTTGTCAATACAGTGAAGATACAATGTTCTAAATTATAGTCACAGTACAGAATAGCTTTCGTTTGAATTAGGAGTCAATGTATATTCTATAACTTGGTCTATGAAGGGGATCAGATGAGGAAACAAAGGTTCTTTCTGGAGTTAACTCATTCTAAAAATGTCTACATCATGTATATGGTACTCTGGGGAGAAAGGAAAATAGCTTAATGGAGCCAACAATGAAAAGAAAAAAAGGGATGGACAGCTCAGCTTAATTAAAATAAGGAGTAGGTAGATGGCCATATCAAATCTTCATTTCATGGTAAAATTACTAACCAGGCCATATAGGCAATTATTTTAATTAAACATCTGAGTCTACATGGTGCTAAAATAGCAATATATTTATGAGGAAATAGAGTTTTATGAAGTTTTCGCAGCTATCTACATAGTCATTGGACAGCTACTGTTAGCAGCACTCTACTATCAAATAATATTTTCACTGCTAATGTCCTATTTAAAACCTTCACTTAATGAGACTAAATTTCTGAAAAATATAAAGAATATAGTTCAAAAGTAAGTTTGGAAAGTATACATACTACTAATAGTTATATTTCTTCTTCAAGGTGAGCACTGTTCTGTAATATTTGTCAAACAATGTCCAATGCCTCAACTAAGTTCTGCTTTTCTCATACATTATTTTAAAACATTAAAAACTGTGAAGTGCATAGCATTAAATATCAGGCACCTAATTTTGAGATAGCAAGTGTTGAGTTTGAAGTAGCAATCACAATTCATCATCCCATTGTTTCACACTGGTTCTGCAAGCTTCATTTACCTTTTTTTCTGTTACATTTTGGGTACTCAAACAAGAAACCAAATCCAACTCGGAAGTCGAACCTCACCTAGTTTTGTAACTTCTTTCTGCTTCAGTTTCCTAATGTAATTTGTGGCAGTTGCACATTCCCCTGAGATCTGGAGCCTTCAATGGGGCAGTTGATGGCTCTTTAGCACCTTTTGTGCCCCACTGTGCCTATTATCATTGCTTTCAATTGTTTTAATAGGTCTTGTCTTAGTAACAGTTTCGGAGACCCAGGCATATATAAGAACTTATGAATTCCAATTTGTTTTCTCAATTTATATTTGGTTTGATGTAAAAGGAATAAGAAAGCTTTCTCATGTTGGCCAGTAGCTTCCACTACATTTACTTGACTTTCCTTCTCTCTTCAAGAATAGCATTGAAGTACCATAACTCAAAGCTTCATTAAGAGGCCACTTTTCCTCATAATCTAATTTATACAATGGCCACTGATCATAATATTTCATCAAAGTTTCTCTATTCACATTATCACCAGGTGGTTCCCTAATCTCTTTCCTGTGAGCTACAATACACCCTAACGGGCTCTTTTTAAGAATACTGCTACTATGCTGTCCTCCCATTTTGCTTAATACAGAACAACACAGCTCATAACAAATACAAACTAGGAGTATTAATACATATATCAATACGCCACAGGCAATACTAAAAGCTACCCACAACATACAATCCTCACAATTTGTACTCCAAGTTTATCCCACTCTCTCCAAAACTTACAATTAACACAGAACAGTTCAGGCACAAAGCTCAAATCTATATAACACTCAGCACCACAATTAGGACATTTTACAAGATAAATTGGTTCACAACACTCACACTCCTTACAAGTTAAAGCCACAGCAGCTTCTACTGTATTTTTAGGCATTAAAGTGCTGCCACAGTCTATTCAATGATGGACTCTGTAACAAGCAGTTCCGAGAAATGTTTGTTCATTAAAGCTCCTGGAGATGTTTGTTTGAGTTCTGAGAAGTGTTTGTATGCTTACTTGCTTTGTCCTGCTTGATGTATTTACCTAACAAGGAGATGTTTGTTTGGGTCCTTACTTGCTTTGTCCTGCTTGATGTATTTACCTCATAAGTAACCAAAGTAAGGCGATCGAAACTGGCTATGCAGCAGTCAACCTCACATGATGCAAGGCACACCGTGAGTTGCACCACAATACGAGCCTTCAACATGAGTGAAAAGTTACACCCGGAAGCTGTGGACCAGAGATGGACTATAAAACCCAGAGAACTGAATTAGCTGTGTGCGCGTGCCACAAGGGAGACTGAGGTCTCTAGGCCGCACCCAGCGCTGTCTTTGCTTATTGCTTGATTAAAAATAAAACTTTTGTTACTTACAAGACTAAGTCAAAATTTATTACATCGTGATGGTTCGTTTACCTTGATCTCAAAGCGCAAAATTAAGGCAACCAAAATGCCAAGGGGTTATAATTCAATCAAACAGTGTTACTTTATTATTTTGCCCATAAAGTGGCACGTGATAGAGAAAGTAGAGAAAAAGGGAAAGAAAAAGAAAAGGAGGAAAGAGGGTTGGTTACTACCACAGGTCCAAAGGCGTCCCTATGGTCCCAGGTCCCGAACAGCGTCCTGCCGGTCGTCCGTCGTGATCGGTGATCCTTTGGTGGGGAGATCTCAACGATGTCCAGTCAGGAACCATCTTTTATGCTTCTTGAACCCCCCTTGCTCCCATTGTTTGAGGCCAATCTCCGCCTTTGTTTCGCAATCCAGGCTTAACTGCACAGGCTCAAAGAATCTCTGTTTTGCCTGCCAGAATTCGTCTGTGCCCACATGGCCTCACGTTCAGGGGTCTCTTTCTGGTCCTCTGGGTGATGTCAAGATGCTCGGCGAGCCTCTGCACATGCTCTTCTTCGTTGGCCTTAGTAACAGGGAGGAGGTGGGGGGCAAGTTTGGCTGAAGCAGCAGGTGAAAATCCATCTTCTGGACAGCAGCTATTGTCCCCAGGTTGGAGAGACACGTGCAACAAAATTCTTCTCAGGACTCTCTCCAAGTCATTATCCATGTGTTCTTGATGGCTATGTTCAGGCAGATACTGTTCTTTGGACCGACTCCTACAACTATAACTATGAACAAAACTACAATATGCTTTACAGCTATATACAGAGCCAGCTTTACACCACAACAACTTCAGCAGAGGAAGTTTTTACACCACAATTACCATGGCAGGGTGAGTTTTCCACTGTTGAGGTTTGATGGCGGGGTGACAATAAAACTGTGGCAGATGTATTGTTAACCTCCTCTCCCTCCCACTTCCCCTTTCAGCCCCTCCCTCTCCCCCCTTCCCACTAAGGACAGGCAATTTGGAGAAAAAGAAGGACAGAGAGAAGAGAGTTGGAAAAATTAAAAATGTTTTACTAATGCTACCAATAAAAATAGAGAAAAATAATACAAAATATAGAAAATCAATCTTAAAGTCCCAGCAACTGCAGGGCTGGCACCCGAAGTCCTGGACTGAACTCTGCAGCCAACCGGAACTGGATTCAGTCTGTCACTAGGCCTCAGTTCACAGGGACAACTAGCAAGGTCCTCTCCTAATGTCGGCCATAAGGAAAAGGGGGACGAGATCCTCGTGATCTCCCACTTTTATATGAAGTATGACGTGAATGGGATGGAATACTTCAGTTGGTCAGTTTTTGGTCACCTGTTTCTCGTTGCCCCTCTCGCAAGATGTGCATCCATCTTTATCAGTCCAGCGACCTTGCATACCATTGCTATATCTATCAAAACATGTATCTGGCTTTCAGGAAAGCAGCTAATAAGGCTTTAGCTGACAGGCAAATTCACTAAAAGAGAACCTTGTTTTTAACAAAACCAGGACACCACTCAAACCACTCTGCAGTAAATTGTGGTGTCTGCGTCGCCACTACTGTATACCTTTAAGGTGCTAGCAAGCCAGTATATGCTATCCTGCATACAACTTATGGATACTTCTGACCAGTCCCTCTTTACCTTTCTTTTACTTTTTGAAAAGAATGCCTTCTTACTAGAGGTCCTTGTCTGTCCCCGCAGCAATCTGATTGAAATGAGGAGTCTCTCCAGAAAAGTCTCTGGGGTGCACCAAGAGACTCCTTGACTCAATGGGTTGTGTATCTGGGCAGAGCGGGACGTCCTGTCTGGCTCACCATCTGAAACAAAGAAATAAACTTAATAGCAGAGTCAATTATACCGTTAAGCGGCATTCTTTATTTTATCAGTGCTGGGGAACGCTGGGGATCATGGTCCATAAGTGCTCCAAAGACTGGATGTTCTTGCATTGCTTATATTCACATAATTATTGCATATACATTACAATTTTTGAAAATTTTGACATACAATACATCTATACTAAGAAATAATTGATGATGTTAGTTATAACTGTTTAGTTTCTTACCTAAAATATACCTATTAATTATTAGGTAAATATAAACTAAGCACTCTGCTTCTAAACAATGTATCACTTAATCTTCTGTCTCCTTCTTGTCATGAAGAAGGACCTAAAACTTGAAAAATATCCCCCTGTTTTGCAGGTGGTCAGAAAGCATTTATCTCATGTCAATTGGTTAATGATGGGTACGTCTTTTGTAACTTAATCACAGTATGCATGAATTTGGCAGCTTCTCTTCAATCGGACTGCTAAATAATTGTATAAACTCTTTTTCTAGTCGGTTTATTGACTGCACTTTTCTGGCTAGAATGAAGTCTGTTTTAGAACATATTGTCCATATAAAACTGACTTTGGGGTTCCTCCGTGACAAACTCATTATGTTTGAGTATTTGCTTCACAAAAACTAATCACATTTCATAGACAAGCTTACATATTCATAAGCTAGTTTACATATTTCTAAGCTGTAGTTTATGTATTGCTCTGTGTACTAGTAGTATAGGTTGGGAAATTACATATTAGAGAGCAGTGTAGAGGAAAGGGACCTGGGGGTCCTGGTGGACAGCAGGATGACCACGAGCCAGCACTGTGCCCTTGTGGCCAGGAAGGCCAATGGCATCCTGGGGTGTATTACAAGGGGGGTGGTTAGTAGATCGAGAGAGGTCCTCCTTCCCCTCTACTCCGCCCTGGTGAGACCCCATCTGGAATATTGTGTCCAGTTCTGGGCCCCTCAGTTCAAGAAGGACAGGGAACTGCTGGAGAGGGTCCAGCGTAGTACAACCAAGATGATTAAGGGAGTGGAGCACCTCCCTTATGAAGAAAGGCTGAGGGAGCTGGGTCTCTTTAGTTTGGAGAAGAGGAGACTGAGGGGTGACCTTATTAATGTTTACAAATATATAAAAGGTGAGTGCCACGAGGATGGAGCCAGGCTCTTCTCGGTGGCAAACAATGATAGGACAAGGGGTAATGGGATCAAGCTGGAACACAAGAGGTTCCACTTAAATTTGAGAAAAAACTTCTTCTCAGTGAGGGTGACAGAGCACTGGAACAGGCTGCCCAGGGGGGTTGTGGAGTCTCCTTTGCTGGAGGCATTCAAAACCCATCTGGACATGTTCCTGTGCGACCTCACCTAGGCGTTCCTGCTCCAGCAGGGGGATTGGACTAGATGATCTTTTGAGGTCCCTTCCAATCCCAAACATACTGTGATACTGTGATACTACTGTATGACGGCACATTGCTCAGCCTTACTTTAGTCTGCTCTTGCTCTGCATATTAAAGAACTGGGATACCTACTGAGCTCAGAACCTTGTTACTAAAAACGTGTCAGTTGGTCAGTCAGGATGCAAAGACAAAAAAAGGAACCACTGCAAAACTGTTTTGTGGTTGCTGATCTGTGCTCACAGAAGCCTGTGACCTGAAATATGTATCACTGTAGCATTGCAGACCCACTGCTTCTGGTTTCTCACTGTCTGGGAGACAGGATAGGGCAGGGGTGTCGAACTCATTTTCACCGGGGGGCCACATCAGACTCGCAGTTGCCTTCAAAGGGCCAAATGCAATTTTAGGACTGTATAAATGTAACTACTCCTGGAATAGGGTATATCTGTGGTCTCTGCATGAAACATCCATTTTTGGCTGATAAGAAAGGCAGTTCATTTAAAGTCACAATCAGCTCCTTCAGGCTGGACTGGTTTTCCTTAGTACAGACTCTTTACCTACCAACTCTGTAGTCAGTGTTTGCTGACTGAACTTTCTAGAAACTCACCCCAAGGCAATCAGTGACAGTGCTTAACTGCCCAAGCCTGTGTCATTCTGTTCTTTCTGTTTAAATTCCTGAATTATTAAAATTGTATTAATAGATTCTATTTTGATTGTTCATCTTAAGGGTTTTCTTAAGTAAAAAGTGATTTTAGAAGTACAAAACTGCATTAGCTGGGTTTTTTGTCAGTTATTTTTCTAAAAGTGATTTAATATTTATGAGAAAATGTGAATCTTTGACATGGCAAGTGCTATATAAGTGTGAAGAAAGTTATTAAATTAACATGACCTAAATACCCAGTGTTCTAATGTATGCCATGACATTTTTCAAGCAAATCCAAATTTAAAACTAGAACTAATGCTATCTTCCTCATGCAGAATTTTCACTTTTATTATATACTATCTTAATGCTCTTACTGATGTGAAATAGGATAAAATCTCAGAGATTTCTGAGAGTATTGTCAAATACGCTACTTCAAATCAATACTTCTTCACTTTCAACTGTAATGATCTAAACACCTGTTGGAATACAGTGAATGGCTGATGAGCCAATGAATGGCATAAGGACCAACAAAAGGCTAATTTTATTTTGTTTGCTATTTTGCACTGTGTGAGACTGCAATTACAGGTCATTTGCTGTGTCAGGGATTACAGACAACATCAAACCTGTGAGCAAAACTGAACTGATACAGTTCAGTACCAAGACACCTGAAGAATGTCAGTATAGCAGATACAGGATTCTGCATTGATCAGTTTTCACGGTGAACACAGATTATCACAAAATAACTGCATAAGTTGATGCTCTAAATATTGGAAGTGTCCATCACAGGAAAGTTAGGTTCATCACATAAATGAAACAGAACAAAGGAACTTCTCTATAGGATTTCAGAAAATTAATGACAAGTAATTACTTAAAATTTCAGACTCCTTTGAAGGAAATATTATCCTCCATACAATCATTTTCTTACTGGCAACAGAAATATAACCTTCAGACAACATGTAGAAATGGAGACTTGAAAAAATGTGAAGTTTGCCATTGACAGCAGTTCCTGCAAAAGCTTTCCAGACCACAACATATGATAAAGTAAATTCCCCTTCTGAAACTTTTATTTGTGCAAGGAGTCCTCACTGACATAAATGGCTACTTTGAAGTTAATGGGTTTGCTAATGTATGTACGCACAGAGCCAGACCCCAATATATTTATCATCTCAGCTCCCTAGCCAATTGCTCCTGAGATGGAGAAAGATTTGCTTTTACATTGGATACTGTGAGTCTGTGTAACACAGATCTGTGAAAAACTGTGTATATGTTTAAAGGCTACACTGCTGCCTTTTAAAAAATCATGTTTAGGTAATTATTGGAAGATCAAAATACAGAGAATATTTTGATTGATATTGAACATAAGAATTTGACTTAGGTCAATATCTAAAGCAATGCTCGTGTTTGCATTAATATAAATATATTTCATAGTCCCCTTTAAAAAATTGTCATTGATAATCCTTCTGCTAGGTAGCAGTGAACCAGGGAATATGTGTGAGGGTCCCCATGGAAAATAAATACAGGTAATGTGTGGCTTTTTCTCCATGATATCTAGGAAAGGACAAATTCCTACAATATTTAAAGTTCAAATATTTTAATAGACTCAAGTATTTCTTCCCTATGACTTCTTATTAAAGAAAAAAAATCAACCACATAATGTAAACATAACACTGATCAAAACCTAATAGCGTCTGAGGGTACAGCTACTCTTGACTTTTAATCATTAATTAGCTTGCCGAGACCAAGCAATAACTCACAAACCAGTCCTGATCCATGTAGAAAATAATTAGATTCAGTGCAGGGCAGGTGAATGCCTGTGATATATACTCTACATCTCCCACAAAATCAGCTTTACTGCTTGTACTGTATTCTCATAAGTGCATAAAAGATTCAAATTCTTTGTCCAGAGAACAAAATATTAAGACAACACTTCATCCCCTCTGAAGTCCTAAGATTCCCTAGGCACATATAAATAACCCACTGTAGTCAATTCATGGCTACTCTTGTACTCCACATTACATCTTTACAATTAATGTCACTTTTTGTAAATGTATTCCTTCATAAGACATAGAAGAAGAAATGAACAACTGGTGATCATCACTTACCTTGGAGTGTAACAGGGAGTTGTTCAGTAATGTTGAGTATTTAATGGAAGTTCATGTGAAAACATCTACCTCTCATACTTAAGATGAAAATGCCACAGACAAGAGTAATTTTCATTAACCATGATAGAATAAAATTAAATATATATTATTTCCCTTTGACAATTGTATATACTAATAATATAGTTCTTTATGCTGTAAAGAAAATGTGAATCTGTGGACAGCCCTTTTATATCCATGGAATTATAAACATAAGCACAGAACATGTCAGTGTGCAGCGGGGGCTGGGGCCTCCCCAAAGACAAGGCCAGACCAGGAAGTCAGTCCTTATAAAAGAAGTTTCAAAAGCACTGATTTTTAATGCAACTAAGTTAAATTAAATGTCAAAGCTAAATAGCTAAGTTTACTTCAAAAATCTCAAAGTACCTTTAAGTGCAAAAAAAAAGTGCCCGATTTTGCTGATTGGAGGCTTAGAATTTAATTTATGTGGGTAGAAATGAATAAATGATATCAAAACATTTAGAGAATCAGATTTGGTGTGAGGTGTGAAATGACCTTACAACCCTTGAGGTTATAAGGAAGGTATGTATTTATTTACGACACCGGACACACGGGGAATCATTTCACCTAATACGTGTGTAAAATTACAGTAGCTCTGAGCTTGGTTAAATGCAGTAAAGTGTTACATATTCATGAAAGTTTTAGGAACGTTTATACATATTCATAACCTGTCCCCGAGAAGGTGGTTCTTATTACAATGAGTTCCGGGAGACCATTTCCATAGTCTCCATCTCTGGCTCCTCCTGGTTGAAGCTGCGCAGTGATCGTGAACCCAGGTCCTCTTTCTCTGTACACGGTCACCTTTGGTCCAGTGTGATGAGTTGGTTAGGACTCAGACTGCTGAGTTGGTTAAAACTGCTGTATCTCCTGTCCTGTGCCCAAGTTTCTGTAATCTAGTTCACCCAAGGATACACCCAAGGATTATTATTTTTGCAAGGCGTCAGTGAAGTCCTGTTTCTCGTACAATAAGTTACACAGAGCTAAGCGAGGCTAGGCAATAGTGATGTGGGTTAAAGGGTTAGCTCTCTAAGTGTCTTTAGTGATGTGGGGTAGGGTTAGTTCTTTAAGTGTCAAGTGTTAGTTCTTTAAGTGTTAATTAGTTAATTGTCAATTCTCTGTATCAGGTGTCTTTAATCTACAAGTTCTGGAGAGAATGGAAAGGTTTTCCGTTTTGTATTCCTCCAATCCTTCTTCTAATATAATGTTTTCTAAGTTATTTTATTTCTGACTTCCCATTTTCTCTTCCATGCAAATTTCATTCTACTTTTTCCCCTTACTGCTGTAGAAGAGATTTTCATGTATTACTTCTATGTCACAGGCTCAATTACAAAAACATAAGAAAGGTCATAGCAGGTCAGAACAAGAGGTCATCTCCTAGTTTCCTTTATCTAAAGGAGAGTAAAAGTAGGGCAAAAATATATAATATTTTGAGAGCTCTCCCAGACTTATTCGGTGTTTGGTGACAAATTTTCTCTGCATTTCTGTTAAATGGGAAGTTAAATGCCTAAAATGACTAAAAAAGAGTAAACAACGAATAGAAATAAATTAAGAACAGTACTGATGAAAGTCTGAAGTATGGGAGAAAGGATGTCCCCTAGGCAGCCAAACTTAAGTTTCTATGTTTAAACCTATTGCTGTTTCAAGAAGCCTGAAAGTTCTTATCCATATAGAAGTACTTTACTGGTATACTCTGTTCTGGTGTTTGTAACTGCCTACCCCTTAAAATGAGAGTACCTGAATTTAGGCACTTTCACTCTTTTCATTACTTAAAGGGGCCTTATAAGAAAGATGGCGACAGACTTTTTAGTAGGGCCTGTAGCAATAGGACAAGGGGCAACCAGATATAAAGAAGACATTTTTTACAATGATGATGGTGAAACACTGGAACAGGTTGCCCAGAGGGGTGGTAGATGCCCTCTGCTTGGCTGCTTAGGTGCTTTTTTGGAGATCCCCCAGTTAGTGAAGTAACGAAAATAAATTTACTCTTTGTATTGCAGCTGGGGTTTGTGGTTGTTCCTGGAACCTGCCTGTGTTGGCTCACACACCCAGAGAGGTGGTAGATGCCCCATCCCTAGAAACATTCAAGGCCAGGCTGGACGGGGCTCTGAGCAAGCAGATCTATTTGAAGATGTTCCCTTTAAAGGTCCCGTCCAAACCAAACCATTCTATGGTTGCATGATTCGTTAGCAAGTGCTTGGGTAAAATAAGCCTGGTTATAAAAGTACTAATCATGATTAAATTATTTTTTTGCTGATGTGGCAGATGCACACCCCCCTCTCTCCCCCCCCACTTCCTTCGATATGGAAGGTGCAGACACATCTCCACCCTTTCGTACAATGGGGGTAACAGCTTATTTTGTTTGACCCCAGAAGCCGTTGATCAGGGTCGTTAAGAGAGAGAAGGAGTGGGGGGCGCAGAGGCACCAAGGAGCTGCTGGGTGCCCACAGCCAGAATGGGGGTGCTTAGAAGCTTCAGGGCACCCCACAGCCAGAGTGGGGGTGCAGAGAAGCTTCTGGAATGCCCACAGTCAGATCTGACAAGGCTTTAAAAATGGGACCCCTCCCACCGAGGTTTTGCCACCCGTTGTGTGGACCTCTCGGAGTGCGGGTCAAGTGCTGCTGTAGAGAGCCCTCCCGGGACTGGGACGCTGTTTGCCTCATCTCCACATGTAGGTGAGTGAAATAATTCCTCGCCACTTGGGCGGGTGTTTATTCTGTGCTTAAATATAAGCACGTGTATTTTCTTTAATAATTCCTTGCCAGATTCAGGCAAGTGTATACTTTTCCCAGAGTCAGGGATGGCTCTGGCATTGTTTTTGGTGAGCCACGTGTATGCACGCTGTGGATCTCCATTGTTATTATTTGCTACACCTCAATAATTACCTCGACTGATACTCGAACCTATATTTATGTCACTATTGGAGAGCTAAAACCCCATCTTCCACCAGTTAATCTGCTGCACCTTCTTTACTGAATAAAAGTTTGTTTTGGACCCTGTTGTCCATATAAACTAACTTCGGGGTGCCTCCATGACATTTTTGGTGCAGCAGAGCAGGATATCAGATACGGAGGAATTATTTAGAGGATTGAGTAATATCTCTGCAGTAACCTGGGGTCTTGCAGTAATGTGGATGGATCGTGGCATGTTTCAGTTTGGCCGTTTGCTTAAAGGTAGCTCAGGATCTGTGTAAACTTAAGCTACAAATGGAGGAAAAACTTTCGCAGCAAAGCAAACGATCGGACTCTTTAGAACAGAGACTTGGCTTGTTAGAACAGAAACTTGAGTGGCAGAGTGAAGGGCAAAGCGAACAATTGGGCTTTTTGGAAGAAAAACTTGAATTTTTGTTAATTAATACAAGAGCTCCCCCTAGCTTCCCCCAAGTTCAGGTGCGCCCCTCTGCCCCCCTGGTTCTCGACAAAGATACAGATTCTGAAAACATTGTTGATGAAGAGGGAGTAGAAACAAAGGACGTGTGTCCTCTTATTAGAACTGAAACGCATACGGAAGGATGAGGCAAAAATCTACACACGGCTACCCATAGCATGCCATATTCAGGACTGGAGCTAGGAGATTTGCAAACTAAATTTTCATTCAAGCCAGGTGAGACAGAGACTGGATATCTTTGGCGCATTTCACTTAATGGGGGTGATAGAATATTGTTGAGTAAGGACGAGGCGACAGGCTTCTGGAGACTGAGCATACTTTTAAGTGAAAATCAACCACTTAAACACCAAGAGTGGTAAAATGTGTATAAGAAGCAGAAAGCCATCAGCCATCAGAAAAAGCAAGTGTGAATGGGAGCCTGAGTGAATATACAAAGAGGACTTCCAGGGCCCCAGATTTGCTGAAAAAGTGACTTTGAAGCAATGTAGAAGGAAACTGCTATTTAATCTTTGTCTGTCTGTTTTCAGGGAATAAGACACTGTATACAAAGCTGCATCAAAGAAATACTTTTCTTGTTGCGGTTGAGACGGAGAAACGACATAGACCAAGTTCTTCCAGGATGCAAGTAGTAGATGCCATTTATTGCCACAAGTGCATTTTAATACAGTTTTACCAATTCATATGTGTCTCTTCACTTGTATCATTGGATACAAGTTACAGCAGCAACATCTCATTGGCTAATTTTGCTATCATCAATGTTACTCTTCTACTCCCTTCTCTCTCACGGGTACACCTTAATATCTCCAGATACTCCTTTACTCCCATCTTTCTCACGGGTAGGCCTTAATATCTTCAAGGCTAATTTCTGTTCCCATGTCCTCCATCAGGGAACCCACAGACCCACTGTAGTCCCCCACATTTTCTAAAGGCAGAAAGAAGGCTGTTTGGTATCATGGGTGAAACCTCTGGTGCTTTTGTCTTCTTTCCAACTCCGCCAACTCCGCATCTAAGTGAACATGTGCATGGGTGGAGAAGTGGTCTCCAATGCTCTGTGTTGTCTTCTGCCCCAGGAGCAAAGTCCAGTGCACAGAGTTCTTCTGGGGAGAACCAGGTGCAAAACACTCTGGCCATTGCGTAGGTGTGGTATTCCCTATTGTCCTGAAGAGAAACTGCTAAATTAATGTACATTGTGATTAAGTTACAAAAGATGTACACATCATTAACATGATAAATGCTTCTGTCCTGGTTTTGTTTAAAACAAGTTTCTCTTTTAGTGAATTTGCCTGTCAGCTAAAGCTTTCATATTAGCTGCATTTTCCTGGAAAACCAGATACATGTTTTGGTAAACATAGCAATGGAATGCAAGGTTATTGATAAGAATGGATGGACATCTCAAGAGAGGGGCAATGAGAAACAGGTGAGCAAGAAACTGACCAATGGAGTATAACATTCCATTCACGTGAATACTTCATATGAAAGTGGGAGATCACAAGGATCTCATCCCTTTTTCCTTATGGCAGACATTAGGAGAGGACCTCGCTAGTCATCCCTGCAAACTGAGGCCTAGTGGCAGACTGAATCCAGCTCCGGTTGGCTGCAGAGTCCAATCCAGGACTTTGGGTGCCGGCTCTGCAGTTGCTGGGACTTTCAAGATTGGTTTTGTATTTTTTGTATAATTTTCTGTATTCTTATGAGTAGCATTAGTAAAACATCTTTAATTTTTCCAACTCTCTTCTCTCTGTCCTTCTTTCCCTCCCAATCACCTGTCCTTAGTGGGAAGGGGGGAAAAGGAGGGGCAAAAGGGGGAAGTGGGGGGGAGAGGACGTTAACAATACATCTGCCACGGTTTTATTGTCACCCCGCAATCAAAACCTCGACAGATAATTGGCACCCAACGTGGGGCAGAGAAAGGGTTAAAATTTGGCATGAAAAAGGGGTAAATTTGGAGATTTTTGACTTTCCTACTGTTCTGACGTACTTTTCAATTTTCTTGGCACGGTGCCAGCTCAGAGAGTTGTAATACTTGCAGGTCTGTTTGCTTCGGACATTATCTAGCGGTATTAAGGCAAAGTGAGATACATTGGTTTAAAGATGTTGTGGCATAAGTTGTATCAGTTATTTTCTACATTATGCTCGGTGGTCCCCTATCTCTTTTTAGTCGTGAGATTTGTGGTGCGTCTTCGGAAGATTTAGCAAAAAGCACTCCTAGCTGCCCAAGAAAAAGCAAGACCGCGAAAGCAGCAGCCACTGCCCCCCTCAATCACGACTTCACAGGCTGAAGCTCCAGCTCCTCTGCATAGCCCAACTGCCAAGGTCACTGCAGATAATGTTACTTCTCCAGCCTCAGAGGCTAAGAAGGCAGCCCCTCCTTCCTCACACACTGGGCACTGTTGCTGTTGTAACCATAACAACCACTGTGATTATGCCAATGCCAGTGACAGTTGTTCAGACTCTGGAGATGAATCAAATGATGGTGAGCCCATATCAGCATCAGTTGCTGGTTGTAAGAAAGTCACTAGAAAGACTACTCATGCAGCAGGTGATGGCACAGGGGCCACAGGGCCAACATCAACCCAAGGGGCATTATCGTATCATCAGCACAGGGAGGAGATGAAGTGACCACCACTGGGTCCTTTTCTCCAGGTGAGCTGAGTGATCTGTGAAAAGAATTTAGTCATCGTGAATGTGAGAATATTGTAAGCTGGCTGCTCCAATGCTGGGACAATGGGGCAGAAACAATCAAATTGGAAGGTGGCGAAGCCAGGCAGCTGGGAACTCTGTCAGAAGATTCCGCCAATGATAGGGCAATTTCAAGAGAGCCTAACACCATTACCCTCTGGAGCCAACTCCTGACAGCTATGAGAGTAAGATTCCCCTACAAGGAAGACTATATATGCACATTAGGGAAATGGAATACCATGGAGAGAGGTATCTAGTTCCTGAGAGAATTATCTGTGCAAGAGATCATCTATTTTGGACCAAACAACCCACAGGGAACAGACCCAGATAGAATCAATTGTACACAACCTCTGTGGCGCAGATTTGTACAAAGTGCACCACCTGCATATGCTAAGCCATTGGCATCAATGATCTGGACACCAGGATTACAAACCATTTCTATCACAATTGAACAGCTTCGGGACTTTGAGGACAGCCTTGCTGGTTCTCTACGAGCTTGTGTCTCTGCTGTGGAGAAACTTTGTGAAAAATCTGATGACCGGTTTGAAAAGCTGTTGCAAGAAATCAAAGAACTCAGAGAAGACACGTACCATTCGCGACCTGTAGGAACCTATGTTTCAGCTATTAGGAGAAGGTGTTTCCAATCTCGAGAGACAAGACAGAGGCAGTCCACAAAAAGAGGTTCTCTGTGGTTCTTCCTACGTGAGCAGGGAGAAAACATGAAGAGGTAGCATGGAAGACCTGTCTCAGAACTTCAAGAATGAGTATGTGAGATAAAAGGAAAAACTCCTAGGAAGGTGGCTGCTCAAGTTTACAAAAGGAGCAGAAGAGATTCTGATGCTCTTGAAGGAACCTCTAATTCACACCCAGAGACTGTGCAAAACAGAAATTAGAGGTGCCCTGCCTCCAACCAGGTAGAGGAAAGGGATAACAGAGTTTATTGGACTGTACAAATACGATGGCCTGGTACAACACACCCCCAGGAGTACAAAGCTTTAGTGGACACTGGTGCACAGTGCATGATAATTCCTTCTAACTATAAAGGAAAGCAATCCATCAATATTGTTGGAGTGACATCAATATTGTTGGAGTGACTGGGGGATGCCAGGAACTGACTGTTGTAGAGGCTGAAATGAGCCTAACTGGAAAAAACTGGCAAAAGCATCCCATTGTGACTGGTCCAGACGCTCCGTGCATCCTTGGCATAGACTACCTCAGGAGAGGGTATTTTAAGGACCCAAAAGGGTATAGGTGGGCATTTGGTATAGCAGCTGTAGAGACTGAGGACATGAAACAGCTGTCTACTTTGCCTGGTCTCTCAGATGACCCTTCTGTTGTAGGACTGCTTATGGTTTATGATCAGCAGGTGCCAATTGCTACTACGACGGTGCATCACCGGCAATATCGCACCAATCGAGACTCTTTGATTCCTATTCAGAAGTTGATCCGTCAATTGGAAAGCCAGGGTGTGATCAGTAAGACTCACGTTTTAACAGCCCAATCTGGCCAGTACGTAAGTCTAGTGAGGAGTGGAGACTAACTGTAGACTATCGTGGCCTGAATGAAGTTGCACCACCACTGAGTGCTGCTGTGCCTGACATGCCAGAACTGCCATTTGAACTGGAGTCAAAGGCAGCCAAGTGGTATGCCACAACTGACATTGCTAATGCATTTTTTCTCTATTCCTGTAGCAGCAGAGTGCAGGCCGCAGTTTGCTCTCACCTGGAGGGGCATCCAGTACACGTGGAATCGCTTGCCCCAGGGGTGGAAACACAGCCCTACCATCTGCCATGGACTGATCCAGACTACGCTGGAACAAGGTAAAGCTCCAGAACACTTGCAATATAGTGATGACATCATCGTATGGGGTGACACAGCAAAAGAAGTCTTTGAGAAAGGTGAGAGAAAAATTCAGATTCTTTTGAATGCTGGTTTTGCCATAAAATGAAGCCAAGTCAAGGAACCTGCACGAGAGATCCAGTTTTTAGGAATAAAATGGCAAGATGGCCCTCGTCAGATCCCAATGGATGTGATCAACAAAATTGCAGCAATGTCTCCACCTACTAATAAAAAGGAGACACAGACTTTCTTGGGCATTGTAGGTTTTTGGAGAATGCATATTCCTGACTACAGCCCGATTGTGAGCCCTCTCTATCGAGTGACTCGTAAAAAGAGCCATTTTGAGTGGGGCCCTGAACAATGACAAGCCTTTGAACAAATTCAGTGTGAGATAACTCGTGTGGTGGCCCTTGGACCAGTTCGGACTGGACTAGATGTTAAAAATGTGCTCTACACCACAGCCGGAGATAATGGACTTACCTGGAGCTTCTGGCAGAAAGCACCAGGAGAAACCCGAGGTCGACCCTTAGGTTTTTGGAGTCGAGGATACAAAGGATCTGAGGCCAACTATACTCCAACTGAAAAAGAGATACTAGCAGCATACGAAGGAGTTCGAGCTGCTTCAGAAGTGATCGGTACTGAAGCACAGCTCCTCCTGGCACCTCGACTGCCGGTGCTGAGCTGGATGTTCAAAGAGACGGTTCCCTCTCCACATCATGCAACCGAAGTTATGTGGAGTAAATGGTAATTTAAATTGACCACGCAACGAGCTCAAATTGGAAGTCCCGATCGCCCAGGGATCTTAGAAGTGATTACAGACTGGCCAGAAAGTAAAGACTTTGGGATGTCTCCAGATGAGGAGGAAGTAACACATACTGAAGAAGCACCACCATATAATACACTTTCAGAGACTGATAAGCAGTATGCACTGTTCATAGATGGATCCTGACATCTTGTAGGTAAACATCGAAGGTGGAAAGCTGCTGTGTGGAGTCCCACATGACAAGTTACAGAAGCCACTGAAGGACAAGGTGAGTCTAGTCAATTTGCAGAAGTGAAAGCCATCCAGCTGGCTTTGGACATTGCTGAATGAGAGAAGTGGCCAATACTTTATCTCTATACTGACTCATGGATGGTAGCAAATGTCTTGTGGGGGTGGCTACAGCAATGGAAGAAAAGCAACTGGCAGTGCAGAGGTAAACCCATTTGGGCTGCCACACTGTGGCAAGACATTGCTGCTCGGCTAGAGAGCCTGCCTGTGAAAGTTCGTCATGTAGATGCTCATGTGCCTAAAAGTCGAGCCACCGAGGAACATCTAAACAACCAACTAGCAGATCAAGCTGCTAAGATTAAAGTAGCTGAGGTGGACTTGGACTGGCAACATAAAGGTGAACTTTTCCTAGCTCGGTGGGCCCATGATGCTTCAGGGCATCAAGGTAGAGATGCAACGTATAAATGGGCTCGCGATTGAGGGGTGGACTTAACTATGGACACTATTTCACAGGTTATTAATGAATGTTAAAGTTGCGCCGAAATCAAACAAGCCAAATGGTTAAAGCCTGTATGGTATGGGGGGCGATGGTTCAAGTGTAAGTATGGAGAGGCTTGGCAGATTGATTATATTACACATCCACAAACACGTCAAGGTAAGCGTTATGCACTTACAATGGTGGAAGCAACCACTGGATGGTTGGAAACCTATGCCGTACCTCATGCTACAGCCCAAAATACTATCTTGGGCTTTGAAAAGCAAGTCCTTTGGCGACATGGTACCCCAGAAAGAATTGAATCAGACAATGGTACTCATTTCAAAAACAGTCTTATAGACAGTTGGGCCAAAGAACATGGTATTGAGTGGGTATATCATATTCCATATGCAGCAGCCTCTGGGAAAACGGAAAGGTACAATGGTTTGTTAAAAACTACACTAAAGGCATTGGGTGGTGGAACATTTAAAAACTCGGATTCACATTTAGCAAAAGCCACTTGGTTGGTCAACACTACGGGATCAACCAATTGAGCTGGGCCTGCCCAATCAGAAATTCTTCGTACTGTGGAAGGAGATAAAGTCCCTGTAGTACACACGAAAAATATGTTAGGAAAGGTGGTCTGGGTAATTTCTGCCTCAGGCAAAGGCAAGCCCATTCGTGGGATTGTTTTTCCCAGGAACCTGGCAGCACCTGGTGGGTGATGCTTAAGGATGTAGAAGTCCGGTGTGTACCTCAAGGGGATTTGATTTTAGGTGAAAATATTCAATACTGAACTGCATAATGTGAATTGCCATACTAACAGTGTTTAATAAGTGTCTTTCAGATCAAGACAGTGATGATGAAACCAGAGCTAGCTTCTTCGAGTGGCGCCTGACAACTTCTTTGAAGTTGATGTCTTTAACCCACAAACATGAGATGCACTAGATGTACCATTTTTCCTGCCCTGGGAGACTGTTGTGACAAATGAACTTAATGAAGTTTTTCAAAGGATGATTCACTGATTAAGAGAATGATTAATTACTCCTGTGTATATATGTACATATGTATATATATATATAGTAGCGGTAGATTGTATTGATAGATTGTATTGATAAGGTTTAAGTATAGCGTGAATGGCGTATTATAAGGGGTGGAATGTCATGGTTTTGTTAAAAACAAGTTTCTCTTTTAGTGAATTTGCCTGTCAGCTAAAGCTTTCATATTAGCTGCATTTTCCTGGAAAACCAGATACATGTTTTGGTAAACATAGCAATGGAATGCAAGGTTATTGATAAGAACGGATGCACCTCTCACGAGAGGGGCAATGAGAAACAGGTGACCAAGAAACTGACCAACGGAGTATAACATCCCATTCACGTCATACTTCATATAAAAGTGGGAGATCACAAGGATCTCGTCCCCCTTTTCCTTATGGCCGACATTAGGAGAGGACCTCGCTAGTCATCCCTGCAAACTGAGGCCTAGTGGCAGACTGAATCCAGCTCCGGTTGGCTGCAGAGTCCAATCCAGGACTTTGGGTGCCGGCTCTGCAGTTGCTGGGACTTTCAAGATTGGTTTTGTATTTTTTGTATAATTTTCTGTATTCTTATGAGTAGCATTAGTAAAACATCTTTAATTTTTCCAACTCTCTTCTCTCTGTCCTTTTTTCCCTCCCTATCGCCTGTCCTTAGTGGGAAGGGGGGAAGAGGGAGGGGCTGAATGGGCAAAGGGGTGGGGAGAGAGGGGTTAACAATACATCTGCCAGGGTTTTATTGTCACCCCACAATCAAAACCTCGACAGGTTCTTAACCACCTGCAAAATGAGTAGATATTCAAGATAAATGTTTCTTGAACCCCTGCAAAGTGAGGGGATATTTTTCAAGTTTTAGATCCTCTTGCATGATAAAACGAAGACAGAAGATTAAGTAGTATATTGTCTAGAAGCAGGATGCTTAGCTTATATTTAACTAGAAATTAGTAGATGTATTGTAAGTAAGCTAAGTAAGTAAGTACTAATCGCGCTTGTGTGAAGAGTTCTCAACGTGGAGAAGTCGATCAGCGAACACCTGAAAAGACCCTCAGAAGCCCCACCAAGATTCTGCAGTACCTTTAAAAAGACGCTAGATGGCAGCAAAGACGGTAAAAATAACTAACTTCATGCTAACCCTGTTTATGCAATTATTTCTTAGTATAGGTGTATTGTATGCTAAACATTTCTAAAACTGTAATGAATATACAATAATTGCGTGAATATAAGCAATTCAAGAGTGTCCAGTCATTGGAAGCACTTATGGTGGAGAATCCCCAGTGCTACCCCAGCGCTGTTAATATAGAATGCCTGCTTAACAGTATACCTGACCTTGCTCTTAAGTCAATTTCTTTGTTTCAGTCCTATGGCTGAACACAGAATCACAGAATGTTAGCGATTGGAAGGGACCTCGAAAGATCGTCTAGTACAACCCCCCGCCGGAGCAGGAACACCTAGATAAGGTTACACAGGAATGCGTCCAGGCGGGTTTTGAATGTCTCCAGAGAAGGAGACTCCATAACCTCCCTCGGCAGCCTGTTCCAGTGTTCTGTCACCCTCACTGTGAAGAAATTTCTTCTCATATTTAAGTTGAACCTCCTGTGTTCCAGGAGGATCATAGTTTACTGCTACAGAGAAGAAAGAATTTCTGTTTAAGTCTCATTGGCTGTTTTGACTGAAGTTATGAGAAGGAATGGACTCCTTTGTGGAATGCTGAATCTAATAACCATGCAGCATCAAAGCCTTATGATTGAAGGACTAGAAAACCAGCAAGCTGGGACTTGGTGTCCCTGAGAGCAGAACAGATAGGTCATCCTAGATGTAACATCTCAAGTACACTTTAAAGATAGTCATAATAGCCCTATAAACATTTAACATTTTTAAAGACCTATCACAGTGGTTTGGTAGGGGTGAACACAAATTTTCTTTCACAACTTCAAAGGCAGAATGGCAAAAAAGACCTGAGGGGATTGTGCTGGTTTGACTGAAAATGGGTTCATTTTCTTCATGCAGTTAGAAACCTTTCTTTTTCATAGCTAGCATGCTCATTATTTGAACTTAATTTGATAACAAGATTATAATACCCCAGCACAGAGTTAATGTTTTTAATTGCTCTGGTCTGAGAGCCAAAGACACTCTGAGGGGGGCAGAGATGGGGCAGTGCTTGACTGACATCCAGACTGATCAGTGAGAGTATTCCATCCCACTAGTGTTATGCTCTGTATTTAAGAAGCCAGGGCCTTCCGTTTGGCCCTTCTTCCACTTTTGCTTACTTGCTCTTGCTATCGAGACAGGGGAGTTTTGGTTGAGACATTTAACCCAACCTTTTGCCATTTTGCAGAGGTCTCTGGGCTTTTCTGCCTATTTTCCTCTCTTTTCTCTTCTGGGATAGGCTTTAGGACCAGGCGTGGCTTGCTGGAACTGGCTACTCAGTTGTGGATGGAGTGAGGAATTGCCTTGAGTATCTTTTATCTCTATTTTATATATATATTTACTAGTAGTGTATTAGTATTTTGTTATTTTATTAAACTGTGTTTATCTCAATCCAAGTTTCTCCCTTCCCTTTTGATTCTCTCCCCTGGTGGGGGGTGGGGGGTGGGGGAGGGGGCGAGCGAGCAGCTATCGTGGTTGTATTGCTAGCTCTGGTTAAAGCACAACTGGTATAAATAGGACTGAAAACAAAAAATGTTTATCTTTTTTCTCTCAAATAAAACAGGAAGCCTCACTAAAGTTTCAGCTTTTGTGATCAGAATGGGACATGCAGCCTGACTTGCCTCATATGTGGCATTCTTCAACTACATATGTGGTAAAATGGTGTGTTCTCATTTCTTAGAAGAGAAAGGTAGCTTGACTTTAATTCCTATTCTAATGGACTACAAGTCTTTGGTAAAAGTTGAACTATGCCATTAGATAACACATGTGCTAATATATTTCATTATTCTTATTAATTATTTCATATTGCATTGAAATTCCTAGTTACAGTGTATGGGCTGTTGGTGCTCCACAGAGGACTTCAGGGCGGTTTGTACAAACTTGGCTTATCACATGCATTTTCTAATTTTTCAGCTGCTGAACTGTGTTTTAAGTCAGTAGGATATCCACACATTTACATGGCTGCAATAGGAATAGTGAACTGAAATATATCATATAAGAACAGTTGCACCTGCAAAGGTCCATATAGCCCCAAATACTTACATTTAAGTTTAACTCGTACCAAATTCTTATGGAACAGTATAAGAACAAGGAGAGTACATAATGATACTTCTCTCTAATAAACCTTTGGTTCAGGAACTTCCTGAGCCAGAGATGTTATCTTTGCATTTAATAACCTTTTCTTCCATGAATTTGTCTTGTTCTTTTAATTCATAAAAACTTTTGGCATCAGCAATATCCCATGGCAACTATTAAAATCCACAGTTCAGTTGTGTTCTATGAAAAAAAATCCTTTTGTCTTGGGCAAAAATCTACCAGTTTAATTTTATGCCTCCGAGTCCTCCTAGGAGATGAGAAAATGAGTCATTTTTTCTGCGTGATTCATGATTTTATAGATCTCTATCATAAAACAGATAGATATTTATCTACTTAGGTATTTTTTTTCTCATATGTAAGTCATTCTTTATCTCGATCAACCTGTATTGTTTCAAGTTCCGTTAAGCACATCATAATGAGATGTACTGACCAGGACTAACTACAAAGCTTCTGTGTTTAAATGCAGCCTACATTATAAAAAAGGGTTATGAATTCATATGCAAAATAGCTTTAACAGTAAGAGTTTGTGAGCAGCGGAGGAACAAGCCGAGACGACTCAATATGAGTGATAAAGCATAGTTCGATCTATTAGCAATAACGGCACATATTTATACAGGTTACACTAATTATGCCTACTAGTCATTTACTAGTTGGCTTAAGCTCTAATGATTACATTTGCATGGTCCTCCTACTTGCGGTTAGCCAGCTATGCAAGTTCCTCATTCTTTCAGCTCTCACTTCTTCAAAGTTGTTTATGAAACTTGTCAAGGTCACAGTGCCCTTGCCGTTTCTTTTATGATCAGCAATTTCTGCTGGGGCCTAGTTATGCTAAGCTCCTGAGTCATGTCAAGCTACTAACTTATCTCTATCAAAACAAACTCTGCTTGCACAACTGTTCCATGGATCCATGTCCGTTATCTTTGAGCCATTTCCCAACAAGAGTTTATATGTATGGACTATATTTTCTTTATTTTAGTCTTCAGAAAAATAAATGTGAGAAATCTACTTTTCTTCACACAACATTTCACAGAATCACAGAATGGCTGGGGTTGGAAGTGACCTCTGGAGATCATCTAGTCCAACCCACCTGCCAAAGCAGGTTCACCTAGAACAGATTGCACAGGAATGCATCCAGGTGGGTTTTGAATGTCTCCAGAGAACGAGACTCCACAACCTCTCTGGGCAGCCGTTCTAGTGCTCTGCCACTCTCAAAGTAAAGAAGATTCTCCTCATATTTGGATTAAACCTCCTATGTTTCAGTCTGTGCCTGTTGCCCCTCATCCTGTCATCAGGCACCACTGAAAGGAGTCTGGTCCAATCCTCTTGACACCCACCCTTGCATGGGGTTATTCCTCCCCAGGTGTAGGAGAAGAGATCAGCACCTCCCGCTCCACTTTCCCTCTCAGGAAGCTGCAGAGAGCAATGAGATCACCACTCAGCCTCCTTTTCTCCAAACTACACAAACCCAAAGTCCTGACCCGCTCCTCATAGGACATGCCTTCCAGCCCTTTCACCAGCTTTGTTGCCCTCCTCTGGACACATTCAAGGACTTTAGCATCCTTCTTCAATTGTGGGGCCCAGAACTGCACACAGTATTCAAGGTGAGATCACACCAACACTAAATAGAGCGAGATAATCACCTTTGTTGAACAGCTGCTTATACTGTGTTTGATGCACTCCAGGATGTTCTTTGCCCTCTTGACTTCCAGGGCACACCGCTGACTCATATTGAGCCTGCTGTCAACCACGACACCCGGATCCCTTGATCTGCCAAGAAAATAATTTATTGGCCTTTTCACCCCTTTCATATACAAGTACACTTGAGTGTAGCAGGTGCTTACAGACCTGATTCCCAGACAGTTAATTATATTCTTTCTGGAAACCATTAGTAAATTATCATACATTTAAAAAATCCAGCAGGATAAGTAATGTAAGTGTTTCACCCTTGGGAAAATGTGAGGAGTAGCCATTTTTTTGGCATCACGCATTTCATTTCTCATTCTGTTACTCTTCCAGTAAAAGACTCTCCTATGCCTCTCCCCCAAAACGTATTACATTCTGTTGAAGAATTTTCCCTTCTGTGGTCACTACCACCTGAAAGAGCTGTGAGAAATGCAGTTGTGATTCGTGCTAAGATGTTTAATGTTTATAGATATAACCAAATGAGGCACGGGCTCTGAACCTGGAAAAAGGAAAAGGTGGTTAAGTTCTATGTAAAAAGTTATGAAACTTGTTTATGAAGTTATATTGATAGAGGGAACTAACATTTTAAGGGTTAACCAACCACATAATAAGGGCCTACTAACGATCTAACACTTTAAGCCACATAATGAATATCTAGTTTAGAGCTGTATGTAACCAATTGTGTTAAGAAAAAAATAGAACCTCATCGAATGCCAAGATAAGAAGTTTTACAGCACCAGCTGTAACCTTGAGGAGACAAGATAGCCAAGATTTACAGCAAAAAGGGGGCGCCAGTCTGATTTCGGTCGACTTGGCAGCTTGGGTTCCAGCCAATTCATCATAATGAGCCAAAGGTAAAAAGTTCACTGTGACGAAGCTGAAGGAGCCTTCATCCAAAGACCCCCCAAAGACCCCTCCTCAAATTCACCAAGTGACACTGCGCAGGCGCAACAGGGGAGGGTCAAGAAGGAGACTATGGAAATGGTTATCTGAGACTCATTTTAATCAGAAGTGGGGAAAGGTTATAAATATGTATAGGCGTTCCTGGGGTTATTATGAATATGTAATACCTTATTTATTTAAGCACACTTCTTATTGTTAAAAGGTGTGCATGTTGGGCGGAGCGAATCCCCTGCACACCCAGCGCTGTTTTGCTTATGCTCTAATGAACACGTGTTTAAGGAATCCAATTAAGGAATTGGATTAAATGTTGTTTATCCATAGTGGCACTTGGACTCGAGTGTGAGGAGAGCTACCAACGTTATTCAAAATTAAAGCATAAGCAAAAGAATCGAGAAGAATTGAGCTCACTCCCCCTGAATACTGCAGTTTACCCATAATCCAGAGTGCACGAAGGTCCCGACGGGGAAAGTGGACTGTAAGTACCACCGGGTCAGGTAATGTGATTGTGTGACTGGTGTTGGCTGATATGCAACCTGGTTGTGAAGCGAGTGCGGAGTCCTTCTAAGTGCTGTTCCGACACCCTGCGAGGGGCTTGGCCACTGAAGGGACAAAGTGAATGAAGCACTCTCTCTCTGTGTTGTGGGTTGGAGCCCCATGTTGTAAGCCAAATCTCTCTGTGTCGTGGGTTTGAGCCCCACATCATAAACCAGTCAGGGTCGTGGGTTCGATCCCCACATTGTAAGATAGTTATAGTGGGTTCGATCCCCACGTTGTGAGCCAGGTTTCGTGGGTTTGAGGTTCCCACAAGAGGTCAAAGGGGAGCGACCTGCTGGAGGTACCCCCCCTGACAGTCCCTTGGCGGGGGGGGGTCATGTTAGAATTTTGTACCCCCCAACAGTCCCTTGGCGGGGGATCATGCTAGAATTCTGGGATGAAGAGAAGTTCACCCAAGGAAAAAAACAAAGGATAAATGGACTCAAGGAGTGGACCCCCCAGTTTGTAACAAAATCCTGGGGAGATATAAGAAAGAAACTAGAAAAACTCGAAGAGATAAGGAGAAACAAAGAGTTAACTCATCCCTCATCCCATCTGTTGGGACGGGACAGTTCATTTGGTGTCAGAAGTGGGATATTCTGTGAGAAGCGGTTTGGGGGGGGGATAGGAGCCAGAGGCTCTAAAGGAGGATGGATCGGTCTGTGCTGTGTTGTCTGGCAGTAGGTCATGGCATTCTGGGTCAAGCCAGGCCTGGACTGCTCCCTGATGTTGAGTTTACTGAAAGATTATAAGGCTTGCCAGAGTCCTGAGGGTCTTAGGTGGGCTTCTGGACATCGGTCGTCTCCAGATATTGTAAATGAGCAAATAAGGGACTTGGCAAAAGAAAGCAGATTTGAGATCTCTGCTGTTTCAGAAGTGGCATTGATAGCTGCCCCGAAAGACAAGCAAATTGAGCAAGAGATCATTAAATCACTGTAGACAGATTTACAAGCAGAAAGGTTGGAACTTTAGCAAGTGGAGAGAGAATTAGCTGACAACAAATGAAACACAGAAAACTTGCAGAACTGTCTGCAAGATGCTTTTTAGTACTTTTGTTTTTTCCCTTTCTTTGTAGGCATCTGTTTAAATGTATTACAGTTTCATAAGTCTTTTGCCTGTTGTATGGTACAGTAAGATCACAGATTGACCCAAAATGTACATTTTGTGACGATGAGCAATTTAGCTCTTAACTGTGTGAATGAGGTGATGAGGTTCTGTGTGTGATAGCCGTTACGTTTCTTTCTAACATGCTGGCTTTATTCCAGCATCCAGACTTGTGCAACTCTGTGATAGGCCGTGTCTCATCTCGGTGTACTAAATTTGGCTCTTTTGTATGCAAACTGGGTAAAGAATCCTGTTTTTGGGATAACAGTTGTAGCACACCAGATGAGACACTAATCAAAGCCTTGCCCGGTCCAGCTTGCTGCGGCAGCGGGGGACGGGTGCCGATGGGGCTACAGCTGCACTGACCTGTTTTGTCAGGAGACCCAGCAGTGCCTCCACCTGGCTGAGCAGTGAGCGGTTCAAAGGTGCAATGCTAAAATTGAGATACTGTCTTGAAGAAGTGTAATTGTGATCTGTTCGCATATTTGAACTTGGTATTTGGTTTGCGTGTCTGAGCTCAGTATTTTAGTTTGTATATTTATATTTGGTACCAAAAGAATTTGTTTGGGGAGATAATTACAAAATGAGAACTGGTTCCATTACTAAAGTACCACCTTGCTCCCCCTTAAGATGCATCTGTACACGAGAGTAAATTAGTGGGGGAAGTGATTTGAATGTGAAATTCTGGGTTAGCTGTATTGCAGTTAGTGTTGTTCTGTGGACAGACTGATTTGGATCTAAAATTAATGTAAGGGATTGATGCATAATATGCTGTTTATTGACATCTGTAAGAAATTACAAAAGGTAGGAGCTGAGGGATGTAACTCTTGCTCAGCAAATTGAAATTGCATATAAATTTTATAGTCGCGGGAATTAAATGAAGAGAGAAAAAGGGCAAGAGGAGCCCAAGCCTATGCCCGGCAGCTCCCCCTCGATAGGCTGCGGCGAGTAGAAAAAAAGTAAAAAGCTGACTGCCTGCTAAAGCGGCGGAAAAAGGTTTGTGGGGGAGAGCGGCGGCTGCTGGAGCTGGAGCTCAGCTCCTCTCCTCTGGGCTCACCGCCCATGGGGGATGAAGCGGGTGGGGCAGTCGCCGCCTGGCCCGTTCCTGCTGGGCTGCTTCGTTGTGTGTAACACGCACAGAGCACCCAGATTTCCCCTTAGATAGACACATTCTGACCCAGGTTCAGAAGTAGGAATTCGGCCAGTAATAGAGAAATTCCGGCAAATAGGGTTATTAAAGGAATGTGAGTCCAGTTATAACACCCTGTGTCTCCTGTCCGCAAGCCAGGTGGGTCATATTGGGTGGTTCAGGACTTAGGAGCTATAAACAAAATAGCTGAGGACCTCTACCCAGTGGTAGCAGACCCATACACCCTTCTGAGAGTATTAACACCTAATTTGACTTGGTTTTTCATTTTAGATTTAAGAGATGTTTTCTTTTGCCTCCTTCTCCTTGAAGCTAGACAGACGATATTTGCATTTGAATGAGCGAACCATAAAAATAAATGTAAAACCCAGCTCACATGGACGGTGTTGCCACAAAGATTCAGTAGCTTGACAATATTTGGAAATCAGCTTGCTAAAGATTTTGAATTCTGGGAAGCGTCGTCTGATGAAGGACAGATGCTACAATATGTGGATGACATTTTAATTGCTACTAGAACCAAGGAGATGTGCGTGACCTGGATCCTATGGACCAGAAACACCTGCAATGGAACAAGGAAGCCACGTGAGCCTTCAAAGTACTTAAGAAGCTTTGATGTCAGCCCCTGCTCTAGGACTCCCAGATGTGAGTAAAACATTTTTCCTATTCTCTCACGAGAAACAGGGAACAGTCTTGGGTATGTTGGCACAGGATCTTGGCCCATATTGACGAGCAGTGGCCTATTTCTCCAAACAGTTAGACAAAACTGCAAAGGGGTGGTCTGGATACCTGCGGGCAGTTGCTGCAGGGGTACTGAATATACAGGAGGTCCGGAGATTTACCATGGGTCAGAAAATGGCTGTGCTAGTATCCCACACAGTGTCTAACAAGATGGTGTAGAAATTATCTCACTAACGTTGTCAACCCAGCTTCTTTCCTCAGTGGTAACTTTGGAGAACCAGTTCATCATGACTGCCTGGAGACCATCAAAGCAACATAATCCAGTCGACCAGATCTAAAAGACATTCCTATTGAAATCTCTGAAAACTGGTTTATGGACGGAAGCAGCTAGCCGTGAGGGTTGTGCACGTACACAGAGCAATTTGGAAAGAAAAGGGACTTTTGAACTCCCAAGGCAAACATATCAAACATGCAGAGGAGATATTGAAACTACTGGAAGCAGTTCAACTTCCTAAGAAAATGGCAATCATGCATATTAAGGCACACCAGAAAGTGAGCTCGGAATCGGAAAAGGCTGGCGGACAGAGAGGCAAAACAAACGGCTAAGCAAAAGGTAAAAACAGAAAGTGCTCTAGTGCTTGGTGGGCAGGTCTCTTTAAAAGGTAAGCCAGAGTATACTAAAGAGAATCGAAACTCATCATAGAGTTAGAGGAAGGAAGGGTGGGTTCACACCCCACAGGGAAAACTTATCATCCCCTCTCATCTAGTTTGGCCTTTAGTAAGGAAAGAACATAAGAAGGGACTATGGGGAGTAAAACCACTATGCAAACATTTGATTAGGGAAAAAGGAGCTAGAAATTTGTATATCACTGTAAAACAGGTGACAGCAGTGTGATCTTTGCCTCCAGAATAATCCCAAAAATATGCCTAAGCTAATAATGGGTCAAATGGGGAAAGGGAATGGGCCTGGACCACAATGGCAAATTGATTTTTCAGAACTCCCAGGAAAAGGGGGGTACCAATATTTGTTGGTATTAACTGATACTTTTTCAGGTTGGCCAGAAGCATTCCCTACCAGGACAGCAAAAGTTTAGGAGGTGACTAGAACATTGATACACAAAATAATAGCAAGGTTTGGAGTTTCAGCTGTTATATCCTCTGATAGAGGGCCACATTTTATTTATGCGTATGTGAAGTCTTTTGCAGAAAACTTTGGAACCATAATAGGAAGGTCCATTTCAAGACCTCCTGATATCCTTCACTGCTACCGATATTAAAGAACAGAATGCCTGGATTCATCATTCTAGATTCAAGAAAGCCTGCGAAACACCATGGAGGGTAACCCAGGTGCAACCTGGAAAACTATATTTTTCACAATCACCTTTTAGTCCTTCTGGGTGACCAGCCTGGGTGGTGCTTACTGCATGGGGAAGAAGAAACCCAAAAGAGCAAAACAAGTAGAGTTTTTGGTATATATGGGGGCAACACTAATTAAAACCTGGAAAGAAGAAACTCCAACCCCATGATGGGAGGGGGCTTTTCTTGTTTTGTTAACTACAGAAACAGTTGTTCGGACTGCAGAGAAAGGATGGACACACGTTTCTTGAGTTAAAGGACCACTGATGGCAGAAAGAACCTGGAAAGTAATTCAAGAACCGGGGGAATTGAAATTGAAATTGACACGGGATCGGTGTTGTAACTACTATTAGTAGTATTAATGTGAATGCCCAGTATAAATGAAAATGAGAATGGTTTAATAGTTAAATGTGTTGAACCGAGTTGTATATGTAATTCTCTTTTTATATTCAATGATTAGGTTGTAAATGGACAGTAAACTGAATTCAAAACTCAAGAACTGAATAGAAGTTCTTAAGGACATTTTCATATTTCTGGACACTGACTGGGACACACTCCAAGAAATTCTAATTGTCCTGCCATTCGTTCTACAAATATTCATCCCTTTATTTCTGCCAAATGACTCGCAGTACTAGTAGAAAGCAAACACAAACACGGAATTGTTGTTCTAGTACAGTTTGAAGGTAAAACATGGAGGATATCCAGGTAAACAAGAAATGTGAAGGTTCAAGTCCTTAGTAAGTGCAGCTTGATCTTATTTTCAAACTCAGAACCCAGTAAAGCTTATTTCCAACTGTCAAGGCATGTATTTCAAATGCAGCCTAACTCAGTAGAGTTTCCAGATAATGACAAGAAGGCAGCACAATAAAGAAGGAGAGATGTTATAATAAACACTCAAACCATGTACATGCACCTCCTTCTTAAAGCCTTTATTCCAAATTAGCTTTAAAATGTCTTTAAATAAATTTGCTAGCTTACAAACTTTAACTAGAAAACTCTGAAATACTAATAAAGGCAGGAAATCCTCTGTTTTAAACTGTCAATTAAGGCAAACCCCTAAAGAAGTCTGAAGCTGACCTCAACCCAGTAATCTTATTCAGCCAGATATGTTACAGTATAAATTGTTTATATAGGTTCAAGTCTTTTAAAAGTTATTTAAGCTGCATTATTTAAAACAGTTACATACAATAATTTTTTTTCTAACTTAGCTAGACCTTCTGTTTGTCTAGATTAAGAAAAGCAGAAGGCAAGTTGGCAAACCCATGCCTATAGCTGGTATGCCAGTAGATCTAGAAGGAAACCTAGAATTGATGTGAACAAGGTAGATCAAGAGAGAATCCGTAACTTGCAACTGCATTAGAAACTTGTGGTTGTCTGGAATTTTTGAGTGAACCCACCACACCCTCAATTTCTTCTCCTACTTAAGAGAAATCCTCTGAGATACAAATTCTATAGGAGTATGTATTTTTTTTTAATTCGTATACAGTACAGTTGAGTAGATATTTGAACATTGTTTTGAGTTCTGTGAGCATTATATATGACTGGGAATTTGTTGCAAGTTAACTAATGTTTCCTACTTTGATAAGGTATTTTATGGTATATTTAAATATCTGGGAAGATAAAATAACAATTAAGTATTAACAAATACTCTTTTCAATTATAGTGAAAGTTCTGAAGACTAATTCACCTCGGATCTGACATACATTTTAACTACCATTAATTGCGTTAGTTATGATATCAGAACAAGAGCATGAGTACTTTTTCTACTGATTTTATTTATGTTTGGAGATTTTCATGTTTCTGTGACACTGTTTACTGCAGGGAGACAATAAACCATGGCAGATGCTCTCTGTTAATCCCCCTGCCTTCCCCACTAAGGAAAGGGAATAGGAGGAAAAGGGAGAGAGACTTGCAAGTTGGAAAAAGTTAAAAATGCTTTACTAATGCTACTAATAAATAGAAAAAATAAAACAAAATATACAAAATCAATCTTGAATTTACCGGGGCAGCATAACCCCGGCTGCGGCGGAGCTGGCATTGCTCCAGTGGCTGCAGAGCAGGCACCCAAACGTCCTAGGCTGGACTCGGCAGCAAACCAGAACTGGATTCAGGGATGCAGGGTCTGGAACCAGGCCTCAGATCACAGGCACGACAGGCAGGGTCCTCTTCAGATGCCGGCCATGGTCGAAGAGAGCGAGACCCTCGTGATCTCCTGCTTTTATAGGGTGTATGACGTGTATGGGATGGAATACTCAGTTGGTCAATTTTAGTCACCTGTTCTGTTCGCTCCTCCTTGCAAATACACCCCTCTCACTTATGGGATGTGCAAAGTTTTAGCAGTAATCTTGGCTGCCATAGCAATAAATCTAAACCTCAGCCTCTTCCACATGTCATTGCTACCCATATCAGCTCCAGAGCGCAGTGTCTGAAAAAACATGCATCCAAAATCAGAAAAGCACAGTTACTTAGAAGAACGTAGCTGAAAGAAAATTCACTAAAAGAGAAAACTGGTCTTGTTTGTGACAAAAACAGGACATTCCACGCCTTATTCCATACCATTTGCGGCATGCTTAGGCCTTTTCAATATATTCTAGTTAATTACTACTATATATATATATATACACATATGTACATACATATATACACATACATACATGTCAAGGGTTTAGATTGCGGGGTGACAATAAAACCCTGGCAGATATATTGTTAACCTCCTCTCCCCCCCAACCTCCCCCTTTTGCCCCTCCTTCTCCCCCCTTCCCATTAAGGACAGGTGATCGGGAGGGAAAGAAGGACAGAGAGAAGAGAGTTGGAAAAATTAAAGATGTTTTACTAATGCTACTAAGAAGAATAGAGAAAATAATACAAAATATACAAAACCAATCTTGAAAGTCTCAGCAACTGCAGAGCCGGTGACGTGTGGAAACAACTTTACAACCTATAAAGTCATAAAACTTTATAACTCACAAAGTTATAAAGCAGGCATGTTTATTTCAATGTTGGGCGCAAGGGGGATCGTTCCACCATTCATGTGCAACTTCTAACAATATGAGGTGTGTTTAAATACAGTAAGGTGTTGCATATTCATAATGACCCCAGGAATGCCTATACATATTCATAACCTTTCCCCGCTTCTTATTAAAATGAGTCCCAGGTAATCATTTCCATAGTCTCTGCCTTGACCCTGCCCTGTTGTGCCTGCGCAGTGCCATCTGGTGGCCTTGAGGAGGGGTCTTTGGGGGTCTTTGGATGAAGGCTCCTTCAGCTTCATCACAGTGAACTTTTTACCTTTGGCTCATTATGTTGAATTGGCTGATACCCAAGCTGCCAAGTTGATTGAAACCAGACTGGTGCCCCCTTTTGCTGTAAATCTTCGTTATCTTGTCTCCTCAAGTTTACAGCTAGGTGCAGTAAAACTTCTTATCTTGGCATTCGATGGGGTTCTGTTTTTTCTTAACATAATTGTTAACGTAAAGCTCTAAACTAAGCATTTATTGTGTGGCTAAGCCTTAAAGTGTTAGTTTGTTAGTAGGCACCCATTATATATTTAGTTAACCCTTAAAATGTTAGTTCCCTCTATCAATTCCCCCCTTTTCAAGATGGTTAATAAATTCTTTTACTATAACTAATATAATGATTCCCTATTTAACTCTTTCTCAAAGTATTTGTTAGATTCTAATTTTTGCCTTAATTGATGCCTTTTCCAGTTGCTATAGGTGTCCCTAGTAGTTTGGTAACGCCACAAGAAACACTTAATCATTATGCAGATCAGTATTCCCAAAACTAATATCCCTACTAAGGCTGCAAATAGTGAACGTAACCAAGCCGGATTCGGAAGCCAAGAAGTAAGCTTTTTCCATAATTCAGAAAATCCCTATGATGTTTCATCTAAAGTAATCCAATTGAGGATCTGAGATTGTTTCTATATCTTTTGGATGTCTGTTTCTACCCGTTTCTCCTGGTTAATATATGAACAACAACTCTGATTTATCACTACACACACCCCTCCTTCTTTTGCAGTCAGGAGATCTAGAACCATGCGATTTTGTTGGACTGTTTTACTTAATGATGTTATCTCTTCCTGGAGCCCTTGAAGAGCATCCACAGTGGCATTTTTGATCTTCTCCATTGTGGCTGATATATTTACTATGGCCTTTTCTAACTCACTAACCCCTAGCCAAGGAAGGAACCATCTGGCAAAACTATGAAATCCAGAGGGTCTCTGTATGAGAGGGTTATTCGATACTGAACGTGTTTTTTTCCATAACATCCTAACAATGCCTGGGGGTGGGTATGGATGGTTAAACATCTGTGATTGAGGTAATATGTATCCACCCATACACTGGCCTTGCCAATTATCAGGTAGGCTTTTCCTGGCTCGTCTGTCCCCACAAAGCCACCACCGCCCAGGAGCTAGGCTACGTTTTGTTGCCATTTTAGAAGGGAAGTTATGTTTTCCGATGTTTTTTACATTGTAATGAAACCCTAGGTCTTTTAGCATGGTTACATTGAAAGTTCCTACACTCTGCAACTGACTACATTCACTGCAATTCGGAAACTTTTGCCAACTAATGTTTTTATCTGTGCAGTTCATACATCTAGAATAAATCGTAATCTCAGTTTGATTCCAAGGCACCAATCTGAAATTTCCTCCTGTAGTTTCATTCAGATCCTCCCCATAAGGACAAGTTTGACTCCGGTATGCATCCCACTTTCCCCATCTACCCCCTTGCCTTCTCCAGTCTGCATGGGGAACACCGAACATTGGTAATTCCATTCCTCTTGGGAGGACTGTACATATCCAACAGTCTGAAAGATTCAAATTGTTCCCTGTCATTTGGATTAACTTCACATGCCAGTTTTCATCCCAACCATATCCTAAGGCTATGATCGTGAGAAATACAATTTTCCAGGTTGCACATGGGTTACCCTCCATGGTGCTTTGCAGGCTTTCTTCACTCTAGAATGATGAATCCAGGTGTTCTGTTCTCTAATCTTGATAACAGTGAAGGATGTCAGAAGGACTTGAAACGGACCTTCCCATTGTGGTTCCAAAGTTTTTTCTGCAAGAGACTTTACATAAACATAATCTCCTCATTGGATGTTATGTACTGGTCCATCCAAACCTCTACCCCGAGTCCCAAACACATGCTTCCCAATTCTGTTCAGTTGTTTACCTAATGCCACCATGTAAGAAGTCATAACTTCATCTCCTACCTGTGCAGACATCCCCTTTTGTACACTATAGGGCCTTCCATATAGGATTTCAAAAGGGCTCAATCCTTCCCTTGCTCTTGGCCTTGTTCGTATATGCAAAAGAGCCAAAGGAAAGGATTGAGGCCAAGCCAGGTTAGCTTCCTTCCCCAATTTTACAATTTGTTGTTTAATCATGTGATTCATTTCTTCTACCTGGCCACTGGATTGAGGGCAATAAGGAGTATGTAGTTGCCAGTCTATTCCCAAGTATCGACTGACTTGCTGTGTCACTTTTGAAATAAAATGTGGCCCTCTGTCAGAGGACATAACAGCTGGAACTCCAAACCTTGGTATTATTTCCTGTATTAATATTCTAGTCACCTCCCGAGCCTTTGCTGTCCTGGTAGGGAATGCTTCTGGCCAATCTGAAAAAGTATCAGTTAATACCAACAAATATCGGTACCCCCCTTTTCTTGGGAGTTCTGAAAAATCAATTTGCCATTATTGCCCAGGCCCATTTCCTTTCCCAATTCGACCCATTTCTAGCTTGGGCGTATTTTTGGGATTAGTCTGGAGACAAAGATCACACTGTTGTGTCACCTGTCTTACAGTGGTATACAAATTTCTAGCTCTTATTTCCCTGATCAAATGTTTATATAGTGTCTCTGCTCCCCAATGTCCTTTCTTATGTTCTTCCCTTACTAAAGGCCAAACAAGATGGGAGGGAACGATAAGTTTTCCCTGTGGGGTGTGAGCCCACCCTTCCTTATTATATGATCCCTCTAAATCTGCAATGAGTTTTCGATCCTCTTTAGTATATTCTGGCTTACCTTCTAAAGAGACTTGCCCGTCGGGGACTAGGGCAATTTCTATTTTTACCTTTTGCTTAGCCACTTGTTTTGCCTTTCTGTCCGCCAGTTCATTTCCTTTCTCCAGTTCCGAACTCACTTTCTGGTGTGCCTTAATATGCATGATTGCCACCTTCTTAGGAAGTCGAACTGCTTCCAGTAGTTTCAATATCTCCTCCGCATGCTTGATATGTTTGCCTTGAGAGTTCAAAAGTCCCCTTTCTTCCCAAATTGCTCTGTGCGCATGCACAACCCCAAAAGCATATTTGGAGTCAGTATAGATATTAACAGTTTTACCTTGAGCTAATTCCAAAGCACGAGTAAGGGTGATTATTTCTGCCTTTTGTGCAGAAGTATTTTTTGACAAAGGTCCAGATTCTATCACTTCACAGCTAGTAGTTATGGCACAACCAGAATGCCTTTCACCATTCAGGACATAGCTGCTTCCATCTGTAAACCAGTTTTCAGCGTTTTCCACAGGATTGTCTTTTAGATCTGGTCGACTGGAGTATGTTGCTTCGATGGTCTATAGGCAATCATGATGAACCGGTTCTCCAGTGTTGCCACTGAGGAAAGAAGCTGGATTGACAATGTTAGTGACAATAATTTCTACATCATTCTGTTCCACCGTGATAGCCTGATACTTGAGAAACCTTTGTGGGGAAAGCCAATGTCCCCCTTTTGCTTCTAGGACTGTAGACAGTGTGTGGGACACTAATGCAGTCACTTTCTGACCCACGGTAAATCTCCGGACCTCCTGTATATTCAGTACCACTGCTGCAACTGCCCACAGGCATCTAGGCCACCCCTTTGCAGCTGCATCTAACTGTTTGGAGAAATAGGCCATTGCTCGCTGATATGGGCCAAGATCCTGTGCCAGTATATCCAAGGCTATTGCCTGTTTCTCGTGAGACAATAGGAAAAATGGTTTACTCACATCTGGGAGTCCTAGAGCAGGGGCTGACATCAAAGCCTTCTTAAGTTCTTTAAAGGCTCGTGTGGCTTCTTTATTCCATTGTAGGTGTTTATGGTCCGTAGCTGTTAGTGCGTACAATGCCTTGACAAGCAGTCCATAATTATAAATTCACAACCGACACCAACCTGTCATGCCCAAAAAGGTCTGTAATTCTTTTATAGTTTGAGGCCTTGGAGTTTGACATATAGCCTCCTTTTGAACCTGTCCCAGGGTCCTCTGCCCTGCACTAATTTCATAACCCAGATAAGTCGCCAGTTTCTGCACCATCTGGGCTTTCTTCTGTGATACCCAGTATCCTTGGAGCCCCAAAAAGTTTAATAAACTTACGGTCCAGGTCATGCAGGTCTCTTTGGTTTTAGTAGCAATTAAAATGTCATCCACATATTGTAGCATCTGCCCCTCATCAGGCGGGGCTTCCCAGGATTCAAGATCTTTAGCAAGCTGATTTCCAAATATTGATGGGCTGTTCTTAAATCCTTGTGGCAATACCGTCCATGTGAGCTGGGTTTTATGTCCAGTTTTAGGGTTCTCCCATTCAAAAGCATATATTGTCTGGCTGGCTTCATGGAGAAGGAGGCAAAATAAGGCATCTTTTAAATCTAGAACACTAAACCAAATCAAATCAGGTGTTAATACTGTCAGAAGGGTGTATGGATTTGCCACCACTGGGTAGAGATCTTCAGTTATTTTGTTTATAGCTCGTAAGTCCTGAACCACCCAATATGAACCATCCGGCTTGCGGACAGGCAATATAGGGGTATTATAACTGGACTCACATTCTTTTAATAACTCTATTTGCAGGAATTTCTCTATTACTGGTCGAATTCCTTCCCTGTTCTCTTTTTTCAAAGGGTATTGTTTAATCCTTACCAGCTGCTGTCCTTTGATTTTTACCTTGACTGGTGGGACATTTTTGGCTCTTCCAGGCACATCAGGGGCCCATACTCTGGGATACACTTGGTTCACAACCTCTTCATTAATTTTGCTCTCTGTGGGAACAGTCACTAAAAGCAAGCTCATTATTTGCACATATTGCTGATCATTTACCTCCAGAGTAATTTCCCCTTTTTCAAATCTGATTACTGCACCCATTTGTTCCAATAGGTCTCACCCCAAAAGAGGTTTCGGGGAGTTAGCATATATAGAAATTTGTGGATGCCTGCCTGTTTACCCAATCTGTATTTCAAAGGTTCACAGAAGTATGCTCCTTCACTTTGGCCAGTAGCTCCCTTTACTACTATGTAGTCGCTAGTTATTGGCATTAACGCTTGATTGAGAACCGAGAATGTTGCTCCCATATCTACCAAGAATTTAACTTCTTTTTGTTCTTTCCCTAGCTTCATTACAACCAGTGGATCTGCTAGGGTGGATTCCCCAGGTCCCCGTCAATCTCTTTCAACATTTGGTACTGTCTGATTCTCCCTTTGCCTACTTCCCCTGCGCCTTTCTCGGCATTCATTTTGCCAGTGTCCTTTTTTTCAACACCATGCACACTGATCCCTTTCTAAAGGCTTTTGGAACCTTCCAGCCCTTCCAATTCTCAGTTCCCTACTCTCTTGTAGTGCTGCTACTATCATACGCCTATCCTTCCGACGGTCTTCTTCCCTGTTACTAAATACTCTCCAGGCTTCATCTAACAATGTTTCCAAATTCCGACTTTCTGTTGTTTTCAGTTTCTGTAACTTCCTCCGAATATCGTTTGCTGACTGACCTATAAATAATGACACTAACTGCTGTATCCCTACTTCTGAACCTGGGTCAAGAGGGGTGTATCTCCTCATAGTATCTCGCAACTTATCTAGAAATTCTGAGGGGGTTTCTTTTGGCCCCTGCTGAATAGCGTACAAAGCCGACCAATTAATTGTTCGTGGGATGGCTCGCTCTATCCCTTTCACAACCCAGTCTCTATATTGGTTTAATAAGTCCATTTGTCCACTTCTGTTTCGATCCCAATGTGGATCCTGCAAGGGGAAGTAATCTTTCACATCCCTCCTGTCATTGCCAATTTGACTGACAGCCAAATCTTGGGCTGTTTTCAATATTAATTGTTTTTCAGTTTCTGTCATATGGTCTAATAATAGTTGTATATCATTCCAGTTGGGGTTATGTTGTTTAACCAGAAACTGAAAATACCTAGTAACCCCCACAGAATCACTCCGATAATCTTTTGCTACTGTCTTCCATGTTTCAAGATCAAATGAAGAAAAGGGAACCTTTATTAAAACTGGACCTCCCTCTGGTCCTACTGCCTCTCTGAGGGGGACTTGCACTATTTCCCTGTTTCGAGTACAGGAAGCCACTGGGCTGCCCTGAGGGGTGGCTAGATTAAATTCTCCCCTTCTGCTTTCCTCCTGCCCCCCCACTGCTCCGCATTCCTGTTCGCCCACAGCCCCGTCTCCCGCTGGCAGCTTGTAATACTCTGACAGGTCCTCTGATCCTGAACAACATTTCTGGGGTTTACTAGTTTTTCGTTTTTCCTTATTTTCCTTTTCTAAATCTATTACAGTAGGGTCCTGGGAGGGGTCTAATATACAGTCCCTCTAATACTCAGGAAGGCTTCGGAGGGTGAAAAACATGTCTACGTATGTAGCTTCATCCCATTTTCTTTCCTTCTTTAAAAATAACATTAGTTACGACAGGGTGTCTAAATCTAATGTCCCATTGATGGGCCACTGCTCCTCATTCCCTAATTTATAGAGTGGTCACCATTGATTACAATATTTGATAAGAGTCTTTTTACTTTCCGTGCCTGCTGTCCCGACAATTTCCTTCCAGTGAGCTAATACACAACTGAGGGGACTTTTCTTTAAAACTCCACCTTGAAAATTACCCATTGTGGAATTTATTTGCCTATTTTCTCTTATTTGGTTTCCACGCAGATTGCCTTTAGCATTTACGGATAATTTTCTTTAAAATCTGCCCAAATAAAATTCTTTTGGCACCAAATATAAATGTACAAATTAAAATACTGAGCTCAAACACCCAAACCAACAATTGAGTTCAAATATGCAAACAGATCACAATTACCCTTAATCAAGACAATATTTTGATTTTAGCATTGTGTGAGAAATGCAGTTGTGATTCGTGCTAAGATGTTTAATGTTTACAGATGTAACCAAATGAGGCACAGGCTCTGAACCTGGAAAAAGGAAAAGGTGGACAAGTTCTATGTAAAAAGTTATGAAACTTGCTTAGGAAGTTATATTGACAGAGGATACTAACATTTTAAGGGTTAACTAAACATATAATGGGTGCCTACTAACGAACTAACACTTTAAGGCTTAGCCAAACAATAAATGCTTAGTTTAGAGCTTTATGTTAAGAAAAACAGAACCCCATCGAATGTCAAGATAAGAAGTTTTACTGCACCTAGCTGTAAACTTGAGGAGATTTACAGCAAAAGGGGGAGCCAGTCTGGTTTCAGTCGACTTGGCAGCTTGGGTCCCAGTCAATTCAACATAATGAGCCAAAGGTAAAAAGTTCACTGTGACGAAGCTGAAGGAGCCTTCATCCAAAGACCCCTCCTCAAATTCACCAAGTGGCACTGCGCAGGCACAACAGGGGAGGGTCTATGGAAATGGTTATCTGAGACTCATTTTAATAAGAAGAGGGGAAAGGTTATGAATATGTATAGGCATTCCTGGGGTCATTATGAATATATAATACCATACTGTAGTTAAGCACACTTCTTATTGTTAAAAGGTGTGCATGTTGGGTGGAGCGAATCCCCCGCGCACCCAGCGCTTTTTTGCTTATGCTCTAATGAACACATGTTTATGGAATACAAGGAATTGGATTAAATGTTGTTTATCCATAGAAAAAGCATAAGTTATTTATTTCAATTGGTGGCCCCGACGTGATGACCTTGGATAGCTCTGTGTTACCTCAGGTTCAAGGGAGGCGCCCCACTTTAATAGTGGCCCTTGGACTCGGGTGTGCGGAGAGCTACCAACGTTATTCAAAATTAAAGCATAAGCAAAAGAATCGAGAAGAATTGAGCTCACTCCCCCTGAATACTGCAGTTTACCCGTAATCCAGAGTGCACGAAGGTCCCGACGGGGAAAGTGGACTGTAAGTACTGCCGCGTCAGGTAGGTCCCGATGGGAAAAATGGGCTGTAAGTACCGTCAGGTCAGGTAATGGGATTGTATGACTGGTGTTGGCTGAGACACAACTTGGTTGCGAAGCAAGTGCGTAGTCCTTCTAAGTGCGGTTCCAAGGCCCTGCGAGGGGCTTGGCCACTGAAGGGACAAAGTGATTGAAGCACTCTCTCTCTGTGTTGTGGGTTCGATCCCCATGTTGTAAGCTTGTTGTAATGGGTTCGATCCCCACGTTGTGAGCCAGGTTTCGTGGGTTTGAGGTTCCCACAAGAGGTCGAAGGGGAGCGACCTGCTGGAGGTACCCCCCCTGACAGTCCCTTGGTGGGGGGGGGTCATGTTAGAGTTTTGGACCCCCCAACAGTCCCTTGGTGGGGGATCATGCTAGAATGAAGAGAAGTTCACCCAAGGAAAAAACAAAGGATAAATGGACTCAAGGAGTGGACCCCCCAGTTTGTAACAAAATCCTGGGGAGATATAAGAAAGAAACTAGAAAAACTCAAAGAGATAAGGAGAAACAAAGAGTTAACTCATCCCTCATCCCATCTGTTGGGACGGGACAGTTTATTTGATGTCAGAAGTGGGACATTCTGTGAGAAGCGGTTTGGGGGGGGATAGGAGCCAGAGGCTCTAAAGGAGGACGGATCGGTCTGTGCTGTGTTCTCCGGCAGTAGGTCATGGCATCCTGGGTCAAGCCAGGCCTGGACTGCTCCCTGATATTGAGTTTGCTGAAAGATTACAAGGCTTGCCAGAGTCCTGAGGGTCTTAGGTGGGCTTCTGGACTGAGCAAATAAGGGACTCGGCAAAAGAAAGCAGGTTTGAGATTTCTGCTCTTTTGGAAGCAGCATTGACAGCTGCCCCGAAAGACAAGCAATCTGAGCAAGAGATTATTAAATCACTGTATACAGATTTACAAGCAGAATGGTTTGAACTTCAGCAAGCGGAGAGAGAATTAGCTGATAAATGAATCACAGAAAAACTTGCAGAACAGTCTGCAAGATGCCTTTTAGTACTAGCTTTTTTTTTCTTTGTGGGTATCTTTTTGAATGTGTTGCAGTTTCGTAAGTCTTTGCCTGTTGTATGGTATAGTAAGATCACAGATTGACCCAAAATGTACATTTTGTGACGATGAGCAATTTGGCTCTTGACTGTGTGAATGTGGTGATGGGGTTTTGTGTGTGATAGCCATTGCTTTTCTTTCTGGCATGCTGGCTTTGTTCTGGCATCCGGACTTGCATGGCTCTGCGATAGGCTGTGTCTCATCTCGGTGTGCTGGATTTGGCTCTTTTGTATGTGCACCGGATGGGGGGTCCTGATTTGGGGATGGCAGTTGTGGTGCCTCAGATGAGACACTGATAAAAGCCTTGCCCGGTCCAGCTTGCTGCGGCGGGGGTGGTGGGTGCCAATGGGGCTCCAGCACACACTGACCTGTTTTGTCAGGAGACCCAGCAGTGCCTTCACCTGGCTGAGCAGTGAGCGGTTCAAAGGTGCAATGCTAAGATTGAGATATTGTCTTGAAGAAGTGTAATTGTGATCTGTTCGCATATTTGAACTTGGTATTTGGTTTGCGTGTCTGAGCTCAGTATTTTAGTATGTATATTTATATTTGGTACCAAAAGAATTTGTTTGGGGAGATAATTACAAAATGAGAACTGGTTCCATTACTAAAGTACCACCTTGCTCCCCCTTAAGATGCATCTGTACATGAGAGTAAATTAGTGGGAGAAGTGATTTGTATGTGAAATTCTGGGTTAGCTGTATTGCAGTTAGTGTTGTTCTGTGGATAGACTGATTTGGATCTAAAATTAATGTAAGGGATTGATGCATAATATGCTGTTTATTGACATCTGTAAGAAATTACAAAAGGTAGGAGCTGAGGGATGTAACTCTTGCTCAGCTAATTGAAATTGCATATAAAGTTTATAGTCGCAGGAATTAAATGAAGAGAGAAAAAGGGCAAGAGGAGCCCAAGCCTATGCCTGGCAGCTTCCCCTTGATAAGCTGAGGCGAGAAGAAAAAAAAAAAAAAAGGTGAAAAGCTGAGTGGCTGCTAAAGCGGTGAAAAAAGTGGGGGGAGAGCAGCAGCTGCTGGAGCTGGAGCTGTAGCTGCAGGTCCTCTCCTCCGGGCTCGCCGGCCGCGGGGGATGAGGCGGGTGGGGCAGTTGCCGTCTGGCCCATTCCTGCTGGGCTGCTTGGTTGTGTGTAACGCATACAGATCACGGAGATTTCCCCTTAGATATCCACCTTCTGACCCAGGTTCAGAAGTAGGAATTCGGCCAGTAATGGAGAAATTCCGGCAAATCGTGTTATTAAAGGAATGTGAGTCCGGTTACAACACCCCTATGTTGCCTGTCTGCAAGCCAGATGGGTCATATTGGGTGAGAGTATTAGCACCTAATTTGACTTGGTTTATCATTTTAGATTTAAAAGATGCTTTCTTTTGCTTCCCTCTCCATGAACCTAGCCAGACAATAGTTGCATTTCAATGAGAGAACCCTCAAAATAAAGGTAAAACCCAGCTCACATGGACGGTGTTGCCACAAAGATTCACGAATCGCCTGACAATATTTGGAAATCAGCTTGCTAAAGATTTTGAATTCTGGGAAGCCTCGTCTGATGAGGGACAGATGCTACAAAATGTGGATGACATTTTAATCGCTACTAGAACCAAGCAGATGTGCGTGACCTGGATCCTAGGGACCAGAAACACCTGCAATAGAATAAGGAAGCCACACGAGCCTTTAAAGAACTTAAAAAGGCTTTGATGTCAGCCCCTGCTCTAAGACTCCAAGATGTGAGTAAACCATTTTTCCTATTCTTTCATGAGAAACAGGGAATTGCCTTGGGTATATTGGCACAGGATCTTGGCCCATATCGACGAGCAGTGGCCTATTTCTCCAAACAGTTAGACAAAACTGCAAAGGGGTGGTCTGGATACCTGCGGGCAGTTGCTGCAGGGGTACTGAATATACAGGAGGTCCGGAGATTTACCATGGGTCAGAAAATGGCTGTGCTAGTATCCCACACAGTGTCTAACAAGATGGAGTAGAAATTATCTCACTAACATTGCCAACCCAGCTTCTTTCCTCAGTGGTAACTTTGGAGAACCAGTTCATCATGACTGCCTGGAGACCATCAAAGCAACATAATCCAGTCGACCAGATCTAAAAGACATTCCTATTGAAATCTCTGAAAACTGGTTTATGGACGGAAGCAGCTAGCCGTGAGGGTTGTGCATGTGCACAGAGCAATTTGGAAAGAAAAGGGACTTTTGAACTCTCAAGGCAAACATATCAAATGTGCGGAGGAGATACTGAAACTGCCGGAAACAGTTCAACTTCCTAAGAAAATGGCAATCATGCATATTAAGGCACACCAGAAAGTGAGCTCGGAATCAGAAAAGGCTGGCGGACAGAGAGGCAACATAAAGGGCTAAGCAAAAGGTAAAACTAGAAAGTGCTCTAGTCCTTGGCGGGCAGGTCTCTTTAAAAGGTAAGCCAGAGTATTCTAAAGAGAATCGAAACTCATCATAGATTTTGATGAATAATATAGTAAGGAAGGGTGGGTTCACACCCCTCAGGGAAAACTTATTGTCCCCTTTCACGTAGTTTGGCCTTTAGTAAGGGAAGAACATAAGAAAGGATTTTGGGGAATAGAACCACTATGCAAACATTTGATTAGGGAAAAAAGAGGTAGAAATTTGTGTATCACTGTAAAACAGGTGTTTCAGAACTCCCAGGAAAAGGGGGGTACCAATATTTGTTGGTATTAACTGATACTTTTTCAGGTTGGCCAGAAGCATTCCCTACCAGGACAGCAAAAGTTTAGGAGGTGACTAGAACATTGATACACAAATTAACACCAAGGCTTGGAGTTCCAGCTGTTATATCCTCTGATAGAGGGCCACATTTTATTTATGCGTATGTGAAGTCTTTTGCAGAAAACTTTGGAACCATAATGGGAAGGTCCGTTTCAAGACCTCCTGATATCCTTCACTGCTACCGATATTAAAGAACAAAATGCCTGGATTCATCATTCTAGATTGAAGAAAGCCTGTGAAACACCATGGAGGGTAACCCGGGTGCAACCTGGAAAACTATATTTTTCACAATCACCTTTTGGTCCTTCTGGGTGACCAGCCTGGGTGGTGCTTACCGCATTGGGAAGAAGAAACCCAAAAGAACAAAACAAGTAGAATTTTTGGTAGATATGGGGGCAGCACTAATTAAAACCTGGAAAGAAGAAACTCCAACTCCATGATGGGAGGGGCCTTTTCTTGTTTTGTTAATTACAGAAACAGCTGTTTGGACTGCAGAGAAAGGATGGACACACGTTTCTTGAGTTAAAGGACCACTGATGGCAGAAAGAACCTGGAAAGCAACTCAAGAACCAGGGGAATTGAAATTGAAATTGACATGGGATTGGTGATGTAACTACTATTAGTAGTATTAATTTGAATGCCCAGTATACATGAAAATGAGAATGGTTTAATAGTTAAATGTGTTGAACTAAGTTGTATATGTAATTCTCTATTTATATTTGATGTTTAGGTTGTAAATGGACTGTGGTACAAGCATATCCACAAAGGGAACTTACCAACAGGATTGTGTAATAAATGTCTAAGAATAGAAGATAAGGAAACCAGAGCTAGGTTGAGGATTCTAGTCGTCACTGGAAGGACAGAAAAAGAATAGCGAAGAATGGTGGGAGGTATTTACTAAAGGGGTGAATGGGAATTTAGAGAGTCCACCAGTGATGAGAAGAATAGAGTGTAGAAAGAGAAATCAAATTCCATGTTGCTCCTGTTGTTCCTGGGAAGTGAAGGCCGAGAGTTGGGAAATGATAGTTGCCACGCTAACGGCAAAAATAGGAAAGGCGGGGACACTACCCTTGCTGCCGAGAAGATGATGAACTCGGCTGCCAGCTGCAACCTGGTAGGCCAGAGAGGCAGAGGGTGTAGAAACCTGGACCTGATCCTCTTGCTAGGAGTGGTGACTTATTGTTCCCAACTTAGCCTGGCCAATCCCTGTACCAAGTGCTACGAGTGTGTGAGAATAGGACAACTAACCCAATATGTTCTAAACTATCACGCTCATATTAAGTCTGAATGTTATGACAGAACGAAATTGGAGAAGTGTGAAATCCAAGGGCAGGAATTATGGGTAGCAACTAACCTAGGGAAAGGTGGACTCGGTGTAGGCTCTGTCTCCTGCCCTAGGGGAGAACAGAATATCTGTGTCCTGGTTTTGCTAAAAACAAGCTTTTCTTTTAGTGAATTTGCCTGTCAGCTAAAGCCTTCATATTAACTGCATTTTCCTGGAGAACCAGACACATGTTTTGGTAAACCTAGCAATGGAATGCAAACTTATTGATAAGCATGGATGGACATCTCGCGAGAGGGGCGACGAGAAACAAGTGACCGAGAAACTGACCAACTGTGTATAACATTCCATTCACGTGAATACTTCATATAAAAGTGCGAGATCACGAGGATCTCGTCTCTTTTTTCCCTTTTCCCTTTTCCCTTCTGCTTATGGCTGACATTAGGAGAGGACCTTGCTAGTCGTCCCTGCAAACTGAGGCCTAGTGAGAGACTGAATCCAGCTCCAATTGGCTGCAGAGTCCAATCCAGGACTTTGGGTGCTGGCTCTGCAGTTGCTGAGACTTTCAAGATTGGTTTTGTATATTTTGTATTATTTTCTCTATTCTTATTAGTAGCATTAGTACAACATTGTTAATTTTTCCAACTCTCTTCTCTCTGTCCTTCTTTCCTCCCAATCGTCTCTCCTTAGTGGAAAGGGGGGAGAGGGAGGGGCACAAAGGGGGAAGTGGGGGGGAGAGGGGGTTAACAATACATCTGCCAGAGTTTTATTGTCACCCTGCAATCTTAACCCTCGACAATCTGTTTTACACAAGCTGGTATGTGGGGCTATTCAGATGGAGGGGGAGTGCAAGATCAGTATAAGGAGGAGATAGTTAAGAGTGCCACTCAGGAATTAAATAGAAAGCAAGAGAAACAGAAATTGTTACAGAAAAGCAGTGATTGGTATGAAGAAATAAGGCAAAAAGACAAGGGATTACAATTACCAACAGTAGGGAAAAATCTGTTTATAAATCTTATGGAAAAATAGCCCAGGAATTAAATGTCACCTCATGCTGGATATGTGGGGGGTCTCAAATGACTGAATACATTGGACAAACCCCTTGTAAGTTAGTGTTGTGGGCAAATTCATCAAATACCTCTATTCCTCCCACTTGGTACCCAGGTCCACCTAATGGATATTGGTCTCAAAATGGTAGCCTGGTGGAAGAAAATAGGGTTCATGATAGTATGTGCATTTCTGGGTCTACTGTTTGTGCCATGTATGATCCCCTGTGTGGGAAACTGCAGCAGGTCTGTGGAATCCTTGACAGAAAATATGAGAGTAGAGATCAGCCTTGAGATATTAAGATTTACCCTTGAGAAGGATGGGAGTAAATGAGTATCCGGAGAGAGGAGAGATATACCCGTGAGAGAGAAGGGGATAGAAGAATAACATGGATGATAGAAAAATTAACCAATGAGATATTAGTGCTGTAACCAATAGTGAAAAGACACATGAACTGATTGAATTGTATAAAAATGCACTTGTAGCAACAAATGGCACTCTATTACTTTCATCTTGAATGAACTTGGTCCATGTCGTTTGTCCGTCTCAACCGCGACACCTCTGCTTTATTCGATTAATACATTGAGTAGTCCAAGGCATGCAAATCTCAGGCATGCCTATAGATCCTGAAATGGCAACAAAAGGAACGGGGTATAAATTAATGATTTTAAAAGATAACACCAAACTGGACCCAGCCGCCGCTAGGCAAGTGCTTGCTAACTTTGAAGCCAAAGCATGAATCAATAGGATAAAAAGAAAAAGGGGGAATTGTGAGAAATGCAGTTTTGATTCGTGCTAAGATGTTTAATGTTTACAGATATAACCAAATGAGGCACAGGCTCTGAACCTGGAAAAAGGAAAAGGTGGTTAAGTTCTATGTAAAAAGTTATGAAACTTGCTTATGAAGTTATACTGACAGAGGGAACTAACATTTTAAGGGTTAACTAAAAATATAATGGGTGCCTACTAATGAACTAACACTTTAAGGCTTAGCCACACAATAAATGCTTAGTTTAGAGCTTTATGTTAAGAACAGAACCCCCATCGAATGCCAAGATAAGAAGTTTTACTGCACCTAGCTGTAAACTTGAGGAGACAAGATAAGGAAGATTTACAGCAAAAGGGGGAGCCAGTCTGGTTTCATTCAACTTGGCAGCTTGGGTCCCAGTCAATTCAACATAATGAGCCAAAGGTAAAAAGTTCACTGTGACGAAGCTGAAGGAGCCTTCATCCAAAGACCCCAAAGACCCCTCCTCAAATTCACCAAGTGGCACTGCGCAGGCGCAACAGGGGAGGGTCTGTGCAAATGGTTATCTGAGACTCATTTTAATCAGAAGCGGGGAAAGGTTATGAATATGTATAGGTGTTCCTGAGGTCATTATGAATATGTAATACCTTACTGTATTTAAGCACAGTTCTTATTGTTTAAAGGTGTGCGTGTTGGGCGGAGCAAATCCCCTGCGCACCCAGCGCTGTTTTGCTTATGCTCTAATGAACACGTGTTTAAGGAATACAAGGAATTGGATTAAATGTTGTTTATCCATAGAAAAAGTGTAAGTTATTTATTTCAATTGCAACTTTGAGCCGCTTACTGCTCAGCTGGGTAGAGGTACCCCTGGGTCTCCCTGACAAAACAGGTCAGTGCGCGCTGGAGCCCCATCGGCACTTGCCCCCCCGCTTCCTTCAGCAAGCTGGACTGGGCAAGGCTTTTATTAGTGTCTCATCTGGGGTATTACAACTGTTATCCTAAAACAGGATTTCTCACCTGGCATACATACAAAAAGCTAAATTTGGTACGCTGAGATGAGACACAGCTTATCACACACAAAACCTTATCACCACATGCACACAATTATGCTAAATTGCTCATCATACAGATGGTTGTACTCTAAAGATTATTACAATAGACATGGAATACCTGGGCACTTATAAAGATAACACACATTATTACCAAGCTAGCTATTTGTGGCAGGATGCAAACCCCCCTCTCTCCCCATTCCTTCTGGAATGCCTACAGTCAGATCTGATCAGCCAATATAAAAAACGGGACTCTTGTCGAGACTCCGCCTATTGTCGCGGGTCTCTCGGAGCACGAGCAAGATGCTGCCGCCGAGAGCTCCCCTCCCCGGGATGGAGACTCCGCTTGCCTTACCACCACATGTGTGAGTAAAATTAACACTCGCAGGATTGCGAGTGTATTTATACTTTCAGTGCACATATGCACGTGTAACTTTCTGTGCTCAATATGAGCACGTGTAAAATTAATCCTCGCATAATCGCGGGTGTATTTTCCTCCCGTGCTTCCACGTAAGCAGGTGTAATATTCGGTGCACATTTGCACATGTATTTCTCCTTGCAGGATTGCGAATGTATTATAAATTTACCCTCGCAGAATCGCGAGTGTATACTTCCTGTACTCACTACGAGTACGTGTATCTCTTTAAAAATAATCCCTCATTGTGTTCAGGCAAATGTGTACTCCTCCCAGACTCAGAGACGGCTCCGGCATTGTTTTGGGTGAAGCCATGTGCATGCACTCTGTGGACTGCCTGTTGTATTAGTTGCTGCCCCTTAATAATTTTCCTCAATTGATATCCGAACCCGTATTTAAGTCACTTTTGGAGTGCTAAAACCCTGTTTCTCACTGGTTTAATAAAAGTTGTTTTGGACCCTGTTGTCCCTTAAACTAACCTGGGGTGCCTCCATGACACTATTAGTTCAACAAACACTTATCATTCGCTTCGTCCGTCTCCGGCCAGTCTCCTCGCGGAGAACACGGAACCGCGGATCGGGACTCCACACTCGCTTCGCAGTCAGACTGCGTCTCAGGCACTCATTCACAAAAACTTCTTGATCAAACAACATGTAACTGTCATCGTAAGTATTCCAATTACAGCTACAGCAATATAAATTTCAATTCCCATGGGTTAAGATGTTATAAGGCGTCAATTGCCATGGGGACTCGAACCCCCGACAATTGTTACTGGGACTCGAACCCACAACTGGAGACTCTGTTTACCCTTCTCCCGCTTCCATAACAGTCATTAGCAGGTCCATCCTGGCTCCCGTAATCGAGACGCAACAGAAGTATCAGGGTTACTCAATCTATCCCCAAGATAACTAGCTGCTCACCCCCTTCTGGTCGAGTCAAGTCAGTAACCCCCTTAGGTACCCGTTTACACCAATACGGGGAATTTGGCCATGCACAGGCGTCCCTTGCGAGTTACTGGCCCCTCATGTTACAGGCCCATGTTAAACATAAACATACCTTATCCGCTTAATGCAAAAGGTTGTTGTCTGCCCCCGTGGTGACCAGCCAGAGAGGAGCGAAGCCCCTCCGTAACAAAAGGTTCGGGACGTGTCTAGGAGGTCCCTTTCTCTCAGGTGATCCGCACAGCGGGGCAGAGCTTGTCCCTTCGTGGTCGCCAAAACTGACGTGTGGAAACAACTTTACAACCTATAAAGTCATAAAACTTTACAACTCACAAAGTTATAAAGCAGGCATGTTTATTTCGACGTCGGGCGCAAGGGGGATCATTCCACCATTCATGCACAATTTCTAACAATATGAGGTGTGTTTAAATACAGTAAGGTGTTACATATTCATAATGACCCCAGGAACGCCTATTCATAACCTTTCCCCGCTTCTTATTAAAATGAGTCCCAGGTAATCATTTCCATAGTCTCTGCCTTGACCCTGCCCTGTTGCACCTGCACAGTGCCATCTGGTGGTCTTGAGGAGGGCTCTTTGGTGGTCTTTGGATGAGGACTCCTTCAGCTTCATCACAGTGAACTTTTTACCTTTGGCTCATTATGTTGAATTGACTGGGACCCAAGCTGCCAAGTCAATTGAAACCAGACTGGCACCCCCTTTTGCTGTAAATCTCCTCAAGTTTACAGCTAGGTGCAGTAAAACTTCTTATCTTGGTAATGGATGGGGTTCTGTTTTTCTTAACATAAGTTTACATAAAGCTCTAAACTAAGCATTTATTGTTTGGCTAAGCCTTAAAGTGTTAGTTCGTTAGTAGGCACCCATTATATGTTTAGTTAACCCTTAAAATGTTAGTTCCCTCTATCACCAGCACCCAAAGTCCTGGATTAGACTCTGCAGCCAACTAGAGCTGGATTCAGTCTGTCACTAGGCCTCAGTTCACAGGGACGACTAGCAAGATCCTCTCCTAATGTTGGCCATAAGAAGAAGGGACGAAAAAGGGCAAAGAGAACGAGATCCTCATGATCTCCCACTTCTATATGAAGTATTCATGTGAATGGAATGTTATACACCGTTGGTCAATTTCTTGGTCACCAGTTTCTGGTTGCCCCTCTCGCGAGATGTCCATCTGTTTGCATTCCATTGCTATGTTTACCAAAACATGTATCTGGTTCTCCGGGAAAATGCAGCTAATATGAAGGCTTTAGCTGACAGGCAAATTCACTAAAAGAGAAACTTGTTTTTTAACAAAACCAGGACAATACACCAATGTAATTCATTATTCTCTTAGTCCATGTGCCATCCTTTTGAAAAGTTCATTAAGTTCATTTAGTATCACAGCAGTCTCCCAGGGCAGGATAGACGGCATATCTAGTGCATCTCATGCCCACAGTTTATGCGTTAAAGACGTCAACTTCGAAGAAGTTGTCAGGCACCACCTACTGAAACCAGGTCTGGTTTCATCACCACTGCCTTGATCTGAAAGACACTTATTGAACACTGTTAGTATGGCATATAGCATCATGTAGCAATTAACATAATGCAGTTCAATATTGAATATTTTCACCTAAAATCAAATCCCCTTGAGGTACACATCGAACTTGTCCACCCTTCAGCATTACCCATCAAGTGCTGCCAGGTCCTGGGAGGAATATAGGATCACTGTTGGAGTATGCATCTCTCCTTCTTTATTGTGCTGCCTCCTTGTCATTATCTGGAAACTCTACTGAGTTAGGCTGCCTTTGAAATACATGCCTTGACAGTTGGAAATAAGCTTTACTGGGTTCTGAGTTTGAAAATAAGATCAAGCTGCACTTACTAAGGACTTGAACCTTCACATTTCTTGTGTACCTGGATATCCTCCATGTTTTACCTTCAAACTGTACTAGAACAGCAAATCCGTGTTTGTGTTTGCTTTCTACTAGTACTGCAAGTGAGTCGTTTGGCAGAAATAAAGGGATGAATATTTGTAGAACGAATGGCAGGACAATTAGAATTTCTTGGAGTGTGTCCCACTCAGTGTCCAGAAATATGAAATTGTCCTTAAGAACTTCTATTCAGTTCTTGAGTTTTGAATTCAGTTTACTGCTGAATAAACAACAATTAAAATACATACAAGAGTAAAAGAGAAAATAGGCAATTTTAAGCAACTGGTCCATAAGCATGAAGAAGACTAGATGTAAGAACGCTGTGATTTCCTTGGCTTGGAGTCAACTATACATCAGTTCTGCTATAGATTACAGCAGTATGGGAACAGGTCTTATGCTGAATGAATATAGCAGCCAAATACTTTCCACTATCTACATAGATGGAGCATTATTTCCTTCAAACATGCCACTTCTTTATTTTCTAGCATTCAGGGTGTATCTGGTCCCATGGGGTAAGATAGCACACAACAAAAATGTCCCTGTCCAAGGAGATTCAATTTCTTTTCTAGCATTTTTGTGCAATTTGAAGACACAATCTAATCAGATTGCAATAGAAAAAGAACCACAATGCAAAAATAAAATATAAAGTGGAGACTGGAATTAAATAACAGAGGAAAGTCCATTTTAGAAACGAGAATGAGAAAAATGAGAAATGAAGGCTCAGAAAAACACCATGGCTCTGAAATAAATAAATCACGCTTTTTCTATGGATAAACAAGATTTAATCCAATTCCTTAATAGTATTCCTTAAACACGTGTTCATTAGAGCATAAGCAAAACAGCGCTGGGTGCACAGGGGATTTGCTCTGCCCAACATGCACACCTGTCTTGGTTTTGTTAAAAACACGTTTCTCTTTCAGTGTATATTGCCTGTCAGCTAAAGCCTTCATATTAACTGCATTTTCCTGGAGAACCAGACACATGTTTTGGTAAACCTATCAATGGAATGCAAACTTATTGATAAGCATGGATGAACATCTCGCGAGAGGGGCAACAAGAAACAAGTGACCAAGAAACTGACCAATTGTGTATAACATTCCATTCACGTGAATACTTCATATAAAAGTGGGAGATCACGAGGATCTCGTCCCTTTTGCCTTTGCTTTTTCCCTTCTGCTTATGACCGACATTAGGAGAGGAACTTGCTAGTCGTCCCTGCAAACTGAGGCCTAGTGAGAGACTGAATCCAACTCCGGTTGGCTGCAGATTCCAATCCAGGACTATGGTTGCCGGCTCTGCAGTTGCTGAGACTTTCAAGATTTTTTCCAACGCTCTTCTCTCTGTCCTTCTTTCCCTCCTGATCACCTGTCCTGAGTGGGAAGGGGGGAGAGGGAGGGGCAAAAAGGGGGAAGTGGTGGGGGAAGAGGGGGTTAACAATACATCTGCCAGGGTTTTATTGTCACCCCGCAATCTTAACCCTCGACAGATAATTGGCGCCCAACGTGGGGCCCAGAGAAAGGGGTAAATTTGAAGATTTTTGGCTTTTCTACTGCTCTGACATACCTTTCAATTTTCTTGGCACAGTGCCAACTCATAGAGTTGTGATACTCGCGCGTCTGTTTGCTTTGGATATTATTTAGTTGTATTAAGGCAAAGTGAATTACACTGATTTAAAGATGTTATGGCATAAGTTGTATCAGTTATTTTCTACATTGTGCTCACTGATCCCATATCTATGTTGGGGTTTCTTTTTGAATCGAAGTATTCGTTATATAACAACAAGGAACTGGACAATGGTCATGATGATACTGTGTGGTTTGTCACCGGTCTATTACATTATACTGCAGCCGCTAATGAATTTCTACTCGCTTCTGTTTTACCTTGAAAAGCCTCCAGGAGAGATTAAAGAGCAGTATGGCTCTGTGTTTGCTAATTGGTCGAGCGAATCTTTAGAAAGGCTGACTAACAATACTTTGTTTTTTCACTGGGACAGTTCGCAAATGCTTTAGAGAACTTTGAATATCCTTGGAGTTTTGATAGAACTGTGATGGTGTTATCTGGTTTGCTGAATGTGTGTCAGTTTCTGTTACTGTTAAGAGAAATGGGGTTCAACAGAAGGTTTGCATCTCTTTGTTGTCCTGAGATTTGCGGTGCGTCTTCAGAAGCTTTAGCAAAAAGCACTCCTAGCCACTCGAGAAAGAGCAAAACAGCAAAAGCTGCCGCTGCAGCCACTGCCCCCCCCCCAACTGCAGCTTCGCAGGCTGAAGCTACAGCTCCTCCGCAGAGTTCCTCTGCCAAGGTCGCTGCAGATAACATTACTTCTCCAGCCTCAAAGGCTAACAAGGCAGCCCCCCCTTCTTCACACACTGGGCACTGTTGGTGCTGTAACCACTGTGACAGTCATTCAGACTCTGGAAATGAATCAAATGATGGTGAACCCATATCAGCATCAGTTGCCGGTTGTAAGAATGTCACTAGAAAGACTACCTGTGCAGCAGATGATGGCACAGGGCCAACATCAACCCAAGGGGCACCATCAGGACAGGGAGGAGATGAAGTGACCACCACTCGGTCCTTTTCTCCAGGTGAGCTGAGAGATGTGTGAAAAGACTTTAGTCGTCGTGAAGGCGAGAATATTTTAACCTGGCTGCTCCAATGCTGGGACAATGGGGCAGAAACAATTGAATTGGAAGGTGGTGAAGCCAGGCAGCTGGGATCTCTGTCAAAAGATTCCACCATTGATAGGGCAATTTCAAGAGAGTCTAATGCCACTACCCTCATACACGACCTCTGTGGCACAGATTTCTACAAAGCGCACCACCTGCATATGCCAAGTCATTGGCAGGAATGGTCTGGTCAGCTAGAGGTGTACAAGATATTACTGAAGGGACTGAGCAGCTCCGGAACTTTGAGGACAGCCTTGCTGGTTCTCTACGGGCTTGTGTCTCTGCTGTGGAGAAACTGTGTGAAAAATCTGATGACCGGTTTGAAAAGCTGTTGCAAGAAATCAAAGAACTCAGAGAAGACACGTACCATTCACGACCTGCATGAACCTATATTTCAGCTATTAGGAGAAGGCATTTCCAGTCTCGAGAGAGAGGACAGAGGCAGCCCACAAAAAGAGGTTCACTGTGGTTCTTCCTACATGAGCAGGGAGAAAACATGAATAAGTGGCATGGAAGACCTACCTCAGAACTTCAGGAATGAGTACGTGAGACAAAAGGAAAAACTCCTAGGAAGGTGGCTGCTCCAGTTTAAAAAAGGAGCAGAAGAGATTCTGATGCTCTTGAAGGAACCTCTAATTCACACCCAGAGACTGTGCAAAACAGAAATTAGAGGTGCCCTGCCTCCAACCAGGTAGAGGAAAGGGATAACAGAGTTTATTGGACTGTACAAATACAATGGCCTGGTACAACACACCCCCAGGAGTACAAAGCTTTAGTGGACACTGGTGCTCAGTGCACGATAAGTCCTTCTAATTATAAAGGAACGCAATCCATCAATATTGTTGGAGTGACTGGGGGATGCCAGGAACTGACTGTTGTAGAGGCTGAAATGAGCCTAACTGGAAAAAACTGGCAAAAGCATCCCATTGTGACTGTTCCAGATGTTCCGTGCATCCTTGGCATAGACTAGCTCAGGAGAGGGTATTTTAAGGAACCAAAAGGGTATAGGTGGGCATTTGGTATAGCAGCTGTGGACACTGAGAAAATTGAACAGCTGTCTGATTTGCCTGGTCTGTCAGATGACCCTTCTGTTGTAGGACTGCTGATGGTTTATGATGAACAGCTGCCAAATGCTACCACAACAGTGCATCGACGGCAATATCGCACCAACCAAGACTCTTTGATTCCTATCCAGAAGCTGATCCGTCAACTGGAAAGCCAGGGTGTGATCAGTAAGACTCGCTCACATTTTAACAGCCCAATCTGGCCAGTGCGTAAGTCTAGTGAGGAGTGGAGACTAACTGTAGACTATCGTGGCCTGAATGAAGTTACGCCACCACTGAGTGCTGCTGTGCCTGACATTCTAGAACTGCCATTTGAACTGGAGTCAAAGGCAGCCAAGTCGAATGCTACAATTGACATTGCTAATGCATTTTTCTCTATTCCTGTAGCAGCAGAGTGAAGGCCACAGTTTGCTTTCACCTGGAGGGGCATCCAGTACACGTGGAATCGCTTGCCCCAGGGGTGGAAACATATTCCTACCATCTGCCATGGACTGATCCAGATCACGCTGGAGCAAGGTAAAGCTCCAGAACTCTTGCAATATATTGATGACATCATCGTATGGGGAGACACAGCAAAAGAACTCTTTGAGAAAGGTGAGAGAATAATTCAGATTCTTTTGGATGCTGGTTTTGCCATAAAACGAAGCAAGGTCAAGGGACCTGCATGGGAGATCCAGTTTTCAGGAATAAAATGGCAAGATGGCCGTCGTCAGATCCCAATGGATGTGATCAACAAAATTGCAGCAATGTCTCCACCTACTAATAAAAAGGAGACACAGACTTTCTTGGGCGTTGTAGGTTTTTGGAGAATGCATATTCCTGACTACAGCCAGATTGTGAGCCCTCTCTATCGAGTGACTCGGAAAAAGAACCAATTTGAGTGGGGCCCTGAACAACGACAAGCCTTTGAACAAATTAAGCGTGAGATAACTCATGTGGTGGCCCTTGGACCAGTTCGGACTGGACTAGATGTTAAAAATGTGCTCTACACCACAGCCGGAGATAATGGACTTACCTGGAGCCTCTGGCAGAAAGCACCAGGAGAAACCCGAGGTCGACCCTTAGGTTTTTGGAGTCGAGGATACAAAGGATCTGAGGCCAACTATACTCCAACTGAAAAAGAGATACTAGCAGCATACGAAGGAGTTCGAGCTGCTTCAGAAGCGATCGGTACTGCAGCACAGCTCCTCCTGGCACCTCGACTGCCGGTGCTGAGCTGGATGTTCAAAGGGACGGTTCCCTCTCCACATCATGCAACCGAAGTTACGTGGAGTAAATGGATTGCATTGATCACGCAATGAGCTCGAATTGGAAGTCCCAATCGCCCAGGAATCTTAGAAGTGATTACAGACTGGCCAGAAAGTAAAGACTTTGGAATGTCTCCAGATGAAGAGGAAGTAAAACGTGCTGAAGAAGCACCACCGTATAATACTTTCAGAGACTGATAAGCAGTATGCACTGTTCACAGATGGATCTTGTCGTCTTGTAGGAAAACATCGAAGGTGGAAAGCTGCTGTGTGGAGTCCCACACAACAAGTTACAGAAGCCACTGAAGGACAAGGTGAATCTAGTCAATTTGCAGAAGTGAAAGCCATCCAGCTGGCTTTGGACATTGCTGAACGAGAGAAGTGGCCAATACTTTATCTCTATACTGACTCATGGATGGTAGCAAATGCCTTGTGGGGGTGGCTACAGCAATGGAAGAAAAGCAACTGGCAGCGCAGAGGTAAACCCATTTGGGCTGCCACACAGTGGCAAGACATTGCTGCACACCTAGAGAGCCTGCCTGTGAAAGTTCGTCATGTAGATGCTCATGTGCCTAAAAGTCGAGCCACCGAGGAACATCTAAACAACCAACTAGCAGATCAAGCCGCTAAGATTAAAGTAGCTGAGGTGGACTTGGACTGGCAACATAAAGGTGAACTTTCCTAGATCGGTGGGCCCACGATGCTTCAGGCCATCAAGGTAGAGATGCAACATATGAATGGGCTCGCGATTGAGGGGTGGATTTAACTATGGACACTGTTTCACAGGTTATTAATGAATGTGAGACTTGCCCTGAAATCAAACAAGCAAAACGGTTAAAGCCTGTATGGTATGGGGGGCGATGGTTAAAGTATAAGTATGGAGAAGCTTGGCAGATTGTTTATATTACACTTCCACAAACACGTCAAGGTAAGCGTTATGTACTTACAATGGTGGAAGCAACCACTGGATGGTTGGAAACATATGCCGTACCTCATGATACAGCCCGAAATACTATCTTGGGCCTTGAAAAGCAAGTCCTTTGGCGACATGGTATGCCAGAAAGAATTGAATCAGACAAAGGTACTCATTTCAAAAACAGTCTTATAGACAATTGGGCCAAAGAACATGGTATTGAGTGGGTATATCATATTCCATATCATGCACCAGCCTCTGGGAAAACTGAAAGGTACAATGGTTTGCTAAAAGCTACACTAAAGGCACTTGGTGGTAGAACCTTTAAAAACTGGGATTCACATTTAGCAAAAGCCACTTGGTTGGTCAACACCAGGGGATCAACCAATCGAGCCGGGCCTGCCCAATCAGAAATTCTAGAGACTGTAGAAGGAGATAAAGTCCCTGTAGTACACATGAAAAATATGTTAGGAAAGGCAGTCTGGGTTCCTCCTGCCTCAGGCAAAGGCAAGCCCATTCACGGGATTGTTTTTGCCCAGGGACCTGGCAGCACCTGCTGGGTGATGCTTAAGGATGGAGAAGTTCGGTGTGTACCTCGAGGGGATTTGAGTTTAGGTGAAAATATGCAATACTGAACTCCATGATGTGAATTGCCTTACTAACAGTGTTTAATAAGTGTCTTTGAGATCAAGACAGTGATGGTGAAACCAAAGCTAGCTTCTTCGAGTGGCGCCTGACAACTTCTTTGAAGTTGATGTCTTTAACCCACAAACAGTGGTCATGAGATGCACTTGTACCATTTTTCCTGCCCTGGGAGACTGTCGTGACAAAATGAACTTAATGAACTCTTTAAAGGATGGTCCACTGATTAATTACTCCTGTGTATATATGTACATATGTATATATATATATAGTAGTAGTGATTAATTAGATTGTATTGATAGATTGTATTGATAAGGTTTAAGTATTCAGTGAATGGCATATTATAAGGGGTGAAATGTCCTGGTTTTGTTGAAAACAAGTTTCTCTTTCAGTGAATTTTGCCTTTCAGCTAAAGCCTTCATATTAACTGCATTTTCCTGGAGAACCAGACACATATTTTGGTAAACCTAGCAATGGAATGCAAACTTATTGATAAGCATGGATGAACATCTCGCGAGAAGGGCAACGAGAAACCAGTGACCAAGAAACTGACCAACTGTGTATAACATTCCATTCACGTGAATACTTCATATAAAAGTGGGAGATCACGAAGATCTCGTCCCTTTTGCCTTTTTGCCTTTGCTTTTTCCCTTCTGCTTATGGCCGACATTAGGAGAGGACCTTGCTAGTTGTCCCTGCGAACTGAGGCCTAGTGAAAGACATTAATTTCTATGCCAAGGTGTGTTAGCTGGATTTTAGTTATTTATCAATGGTGACTCAAACAGTTGCATGCACATCCTAGAAGAAGATACTTCTGTGCAGTGAGTGGAATAACTGTAGCTGCATGGCCGTCAGTTCAATCTTAATTACCAATTGGGTTAAAAACAAAGTGACGTCTGTTAAAAATGCTGATTTAGATGAGTTGTCTTATTGGGAAGGTCAGGTACAGCCTGTTTTATTTATTATTTATAGCATTGCTTTAGTAGTACCCAGAGGCTTTGTTTTGGGGTGGCCCATGATGTGGTTTCCACCTGTAATAAATTTCCAGTGCAAGAGAGACATTTGAAAGATTGGGACTGAGAGTTACTCTTGAATCAGTCTCCTTGGCTTTTTTGTTATGTGTTTGCTCTTCATTTTTTTTTCTTAAAAAGGATTTCTTATCCTTTGATTCAGTATGTAATCAACTTTCTACTTGACAACTTTGGAGTATATTTTATGTTTTACACTTGCATAAACTGAAAGATTTTGCAAACAGATAAATATGAGTTGTCCTTTCTGAGATCTAGAGCAGTAACTGCTCATTAGTTTATGTCTTTTGGTAGAGGAAGTTGCTTAAAACACTAAACTTAATTACATCTCAGTACAAAAGAAAGTGACTGCAAAGGATGGTCATCGGTGACTTTTTTTTTCTTTGGTAGCATTTTCACTAGGGAGAGACTTATCCAGCTTGCTTATTTTCATTCGTGTTGCTTGTCTTGGTTTATGAGGTTTTTGTTTGCCTTAAGTGTGTATTATGGTGAGGTGGTGGCCCAGCAAAGTTTTATGACAAGTGACAGAAGTAACTGAAATTGAAGTGATCCTTCCCCTGTACTCTGCATTGGTGAGGCCACACCTGGAGTATTGTATTCTTTACAGAGAGTGTCGTCAGGCATTGGAATGGCCTGCCCAGGGAGGTGGTGGACTCACTGTCCCTGGAGAGTTTTTAAACTGAGATTGGACATGGCACTTAGTGCCATGATCTAGTAAATGGACTTTACACCACAACAGAGTAATTGCAGCTTCTCTTCAGAGGCACCCCAAAAGTCAGTTTAGACAGACAAAAAGTTCCAGAACAGACTTTATTATAGCCAGAAAAGTATAGCCAAAAACCAACTAGAAACAGGTTTTATGCAAATAATTTAGCACTCCGACAACATAAAACAATCTCAGTTTAAAAACCTCCAGGGACGGTGAGTCCACCACCTCTCTGGGCAGGCCATTCCAATGCCTGACCACTCTTTCTGTAAAGAATTTCTTTCTAATATCAAGCCTAAATTTCCCCTGGCAGAGTTTAAGCCCATCCCCCCTTGTCCTACTGCTAACTGCCTGGGAGAAGAGACCAATCCCCACCTGGCTATAACTTCCCTTCAGGTAGTTATAGAGAGTGATGAGGTCACCTCTAAGCCTCCTCTTCTCCAGACTAAACAACCCCAGCTCCCTCAGCCTCTCCCCATAGGTCTTGTGTTCAAGTCCCTTCACCAGTCTTGTTGGTCTTCTCTGGACGCAACACTATGCCCCCTTTTAACTTTGGAGGCAAGAGTTGACTGCACTACAACTCCAAAGTAGCCTGTCAGATTATGACTGTGGTCACGGGGTGGATTATGTGGCAGTTGCACATCCCCCTGATGAGATGCGGAACATTCAATAGGACAGCTGATGGCTCTTAAGCACCTTTTGTGCCCCACTGTGCCTGTCTACACGTATGCACCTGCGGTAATGAGAACAACAAATACAGACACAGAGAGAGACTCACAGACACAGAGTTATTGTTAGCAGTGAGAGCAGAGCTAGGCAGAGCAGAGCTAAGCCAAGCTGAGCCGAGCTGACTTCCTAACAATTCTCAACTTATAGCTTTACAGATACGGGCCTGGACCAAGATGTTAGACAGGATATTTCAAAAAAAAATGTTATTCCATACACACACACTCATCTTGTGACTGTTTACAGTCATGTTCCCATGCGTATCTTGTGGGTGGCATTCCAACCCACTCATTCACACGTCCAGGTCCAACATTCACACATCATACATACAGGGGCAGTTTTCCAGCCAGAGATATCATTCTTATTGGCCTGGGCTATCGCTCCTTACACTCGTAAAAAACATACTTTTCTGTAACCTGTCCAAGGCCCTTTAGCTGAAACTGCATGTCCTGCCACTCCTATGTGCACCTAGGGTGGTGCTGACAGTCACATCCTCCCCACACTTGGGGGCAGGGTGACTTCACCTCCACCCAGCTAGGGGAGAGGGGGAAGAAGGGGTGGGACCCTCAGTCAATTGACAGGGTCCTCAACAAAGGAGGTGCCCAGAGAAGGTGAGAAGCTTCTGGACCATGTTGTAATGCCCACAGCCAGATCTGACCAAGCTATAAAACGGGGTCCCTGCCAAAGACCCCCTTTGAGTGGTCTTCTTGGAGCAGCGGGACTGTGAACTGGAGCCCTCCCCTTAGACTGGGACACCACCTAAGGAGAATCCCCGGGATTGAGTGCGCCTCATCTTCTCATTTGGGTGAGTGATTTTTTTTCTCTGCTGGATATATCCTTGAGTGCGTCCTTGCCTAATCCAGGCAAGTGTGAGCCCTCGCCTAACACAGGCAAGGGATTATTTCTTCTGGGTACCCTTGAGTGAAAGAGGCCTCTGGTTTTGTTTCTTGTGAGTGAATGCATGCATGCTGTGGATCCTCATTATTTTTATTTAAAAAAAAAAAAAAAAATTAAAATTATTCTTCAAGAGAGAAGGAAAATGGAGTCTTGTTATGTATGCTGATATATTTTTCACTTTGAGAAAACACCCAGAGTGGCAGAAAGAATGTGGTATTAACTTGCCACTACAGAATCCATCTGTGTTCCTACTAAAAAGGGAGTGGAATAAAATGTAGGAGGGGCTGAAATTATGTTGTCCAGCGTGTAGAATAAGATAGAATACTCCCCCGATGAGAGGGGAGGATGAAATAGAAGATTATGTGTCCCCAGGGGGTGGGGTAGAATTAGCGGATTAGAAGATTTTGTGCCTCCACCTTCTGAGGTGGCATATGATGAAGCTTCAGAGAGAGAAGAGGAAAACAGAAAAGAAGCTGAGTTTTTAGGTGATACTAGAACATCTTATTTGGTTTTGAATCAGGAATTAATACCATTAGATAGACATTTTGTAACTGTAGTGGAAGCTACCAGCTAACAAGAGAAAGCTTTCTTTTACAGCCAAACAAATATAAATTGGGAAAGCAAATAGAAATTAATGAGTTCTTATATATGCCTGGGTCTCCAAAACTGTTACTAAGGCGAGACCTATTACAACAATTGAAGGCAACAATAACATTCAAATGAGGTAACATTAAATTCAAGATAGAAGAACTGAGATTTTAAATTTGGCAATGATTCAAACTGACAAGCAAAGCCAAATACCTCAGGAAATATTAGATCAAGTATTTCCAGGGGTATGGGCTTCAAGAGGTCCTAGCAAATCAAAGAATGCAGAAACAGTGCAAATTAATTTGAAACCTGGAGCTGGACCAGTCAAAAATGAAACAATATCCTCTCAAATTAGAGGATAAACAAAAAACCAGCAACTTCCTGCAGTTTGGACTGCTGATAGAATGTGAGTAAAGAAACTAGATTATAAAAGCTATTAAGTTATTGCTGGATTTGCAAGTAATAAATAAAATTACCCCCAACGGTGGCTCACCCTTACACACTATTAACCAAATTATGAGAAATAGTTTACTGTGTTGGATTTGAAAGATGCCTTTTCTGTCTTGCATTAGCCAAAGCGAGCCAGAAGCTTTTTTCTTTCGAATTGGAAAATCCCAATACTGGAAGAAATATCCAATTAACCTGGACAGTGTTACCCCAGAAATTCAAGAACAACCCTTTTGAAGCATTGGTTGTGCAACATGCGGTCAGGCATTGTCGTGGAGAAGAATTGGGCCCTTTCTGTTGAACAATGCCGGCTGCAGGCGTTGCGGTTTTCAGTGCATCTCATCTATTTGCCGAGCATACTTCTCAGATGTCATGGTTTTGCTGGGATTCAGAAAGCTGTAGTGGATCAGACCAGCAGCAGACCACCAAACAGTGACCATGACCTTTTTTGGGTGCAAGTTTGGCTTTGGGGAGTGCTTTGGAGGTTGTTCTCGGTCCAACCACTGAGCTGGTCATCACTGGTTGTCATATAAAATCCACTTTTTGTCGCACGTCACAATCCGATAGAGAAATGGTTTGTTGTTGTTGCGTAGAAGACAACCACACTTCAAAACAACAACTTTTTTTTTAATTTTCCATCAGCTCCTGAGGCACCCACTTACTGAGCTTTTTCACCTTTCCAATTTGCTTCAAACACCAAATGACCGTAGAAAGGTCGACTTGGAGTTCTTTGGCAACTTCTCATGTAGTTGTAAGAGGATCAGCTTTGAAGATTTCTCTCAATAGGTTGTTGTCAACTTCTGATGGCCAGCCACTATGCTGAAGAGGGAAGTGGGGGGATGTGCTCATCCTGGTAGCAGAGCTGAGAGAGGGAGTAGAAAGGTTAAGCAGCATCAGGGAGTCTGTGAAAGGAGACTGGTGGGATCATGCTCTGGCCACAATTTTGGGTTTTTTGATAATGGGATGGCCTACATGGCACCAGGTTTACTGGCGTAGGTTGGAGCTCACCTATCTCAAAGAGGAAGAGGGTCTTTGCACATGAGCTAGCGGGGCTCATTGACAAAGCTTTAAACTAAACATGAGGGGGGAGGGGGATGATATCAGGCTTGCCCATGACAAGCTGTAGGATGAAACGCCAAGGACAGAGGGATGGGGTGCTAGCGAGAGCGACGATGAGAACGATGAATACAGACATGCATATGGAAAAGTGGACAGACCCGCAGACACAGAGTTCTTGTTAGCAGCAAGAGCAGAGCCAGGCAGAGCTGAGCTCTCTTTAATTAACAGTTCTCAGTTTATAGGTTTACAGATATGGGCCTGGGCCAAGAGGTTAGACAGGATGTTTTTTAAAAAAATGTTATTCCAAACACACCACGCTCATCTTGTGACTGTTTCAGTCACGTTCCCATGCATATCTTGTGGGCGGTGTTCCGACCCACTCATTCACATGCCCAGGCCCAACATTCACACATCATACATACGGGGGTGGTTTTCCAGCCCGAGATATCATTCTCACTGGCCTGAGCTATCACTCCTTACACTCATAAAAAAACATACATCTGTATAACCTGTCCAAGGCCCTTTATGTTTGACTAATTGTTGTGATTTAATCATGTTAGTATTATTTGTCCAGATGGTCGCGTTAGTATTGATCTTTCTTTATCATCCAGGTGGCTGGACCTGCACGTCCTGCCGTTCCCACAAATGAGAACCCTCAGCCGTTGGCCCTGAGACGTGTTGGCCTCATTGGAGCACACGAAGTCTTACGGAGATGAGCCAGGGGCTCCTGAGGCAACAGAAGCCAACAGGAAAACACCAGTGAAATACTTCAAAGGAATTAAGGGGTGGGTGTTTCTCTAAGAAGGTGACACGGACAACATCCCAGCTGAAGTGCCTCTACACCAATGAACGCAGCATGGGCAACAAACAGGAGGAGTTGGAAACCACTGTGCTGCTAGAAGGCTACAACCTAGTGGCCATTACTGAAACTTGGTGGGATGGATCCCGTGACTGGAGTGTGGCTATCAACGGCTACAGGCTGTTCAGAAGAGACAGGCAAGGAAGGAAGGGTGGAGGGGTTGCCCTCTACATCAAGAGATGGATAGAGTCTGAAGAGCTGTCTCTGAAGAATAGACACAAGCAGGTTAAAAGCTTATGGGTAAGAATTGAAGACCAAGGCAGCAAAGGAAACCTTGTGGTTGGTGTCTACTGGAGGACACCCATTCAAGGGGAAGCTACTGATGAAGCCTTCTTACTCCAGCTGCAGGAGGCATCGCGCTCGCAGGCTCTTGTCCTGCTGGGGGACTTCAACCACCATGACATATGCTGGAAAAGTAGAACGGCAAGCTGTAGGTGTACGGGAATATATCGGAAGACTGGCAAGGAGATTAGTTAAATGTAAATACACTCAAGTGACTTCCAGTTGTCTGTAAGAAAAGCACATACATCGCACTAATTGTTTTGCTGACTTTGTATGCTTGATGAGTAGAACCTCTGTGTTAGATAACACAGGACTGTGAGAAACTCTAGGCACCTTATCACTGTGTCTGAGATTCCTGCTTTGTTGTGAGAAAGAGCGGGAGGCTTCGCCTGCCTGAAGCCCTGAAATACAGGTGAGCCCAGCAGGCCCAGTGATCTTAACAGGGCTGAACTGCTGCAGTGCCTGTGTCCCCACTTGTGTTACCTCTGCCTGGGAGCTTAGGTGCTACTTCGGAGATCCCCCAGTAGAAAGGTTGCTCTTTGCAATGCAAGTCTGGAACCAAGGAAAATAAGTATTTTCTTTCAAGCCAAGAGATTAAGTTTATGTTAAAGCTTTTTCAGGTCCACCTTTAGAAGAGAAGTGGAATGGACCATTCCAGGTGTTGCTGATGGCCTTCACTGCAATCAAGATTAAAGAGCAACTTAAAATGATGTTACTTTATATGTTCAAGAAAAAAGAAGAGAGTAAGAGAGAGGGAAGGAAAACTAAGGTATAAGAGAGAGAGAAAGAGAGTAAGATATCACCACAGAAAGAGAGAGACAAAGAAATAGGGATAGAGAAAAAATAAGAGAGAAGGAACGAGCAGAGAGAAAGGAAGAAAGAAAAGGTGAGGGATCCAGCCACTCTTAGGGCTCTGCAGCATGAATGACGAGACTTGTCTGATGATGTGTGGCCTCTGGTGTCCTGTTTCAAGGATGCTGGGGTTTGTAGTTCTGGAGGGAAGGGGTGATTGAAAAAGATCAACAAATCTTGACAAGTCCCAGGCCATGTTGAAGGGTCTCAGCTTTTCCCCTTTGTGTGCCATGCTGGACATATCAGAAGATGGCGCTATGTGCCCTCCAGCACGTCCTCCACTTCCAGTATCAGCCAGCTGGCCTGGGCTGTAGCTTATTAGCTTGTCGTTGATATGCAAATTGCAGTTCACCCTATACTGAATGTATCATTTCCTGTGGCTGGATGAACTGGTTTTGCCACAATGTTTTGGCCATTATCCTTACCAGTATACAACATATGTGCTTGACACATGAGAATCCAGGCAATGAACTGTTGATTTGTTGTGATTCTCTGTAATGTAGTAATAAATTTTTTTGATGCTTTTTTATTTTGTCAGAAAAGCAAGTTGAAGTTTTTACTGTGGTTTCTGCAAACTATGTTGTCATATATTTTCCTTTGACACTTGCTATGATCTTCATCATGACAGGCACTAAAAATGCAATTCTATAACATTGTTATAAGATTGAGACTTGCAAAAAATTTTCTTAGTTCTCCTTTTTGGAACATTATCCTTGTCCATGCACCCTGCACCACCCCACCCCCACCCTCCAAACCAATAGTTTCCTTACCTTGAGAAAACCAGAATTCCTTCAGCATTTAAAGACTGTCGAGGGTTAAGATTGCAGGGTGACAATAAAACCCTGGCAGATGTATTGTTAACCTCCTCTCCCCCCACTTCCCTCTTCAGCCCCTCCCTCTCCCCCCTTCCCACTAAGGACAGGCGATCGGGAGGGAAAGAAGGACAGAGAGAAGAGAGTTGGAAAAATTAACAATGTTTTACTAATGCTACTAATAAGAATATAGAAAATAATACAAAATATACAAAACCAATCTTGAAAGTCTCAGCAACTGCAGAGCCGGCAACCAAAGTCCTGGACTAGACTCTGCAGCCAACCGGAGCTGGATTCAGTCTCTCACTAGGCCTCAGTTTGCAGGGACGATTAGCAAGGTCCTCTCCTAATGTCGGCCATAAGCAGAAGGGAAAAGGGACAAGATCCTCGTGATCTCGCACTTTTATATGAAGTATTCACGTGAATGGAATGTTATACACAGTTGGTCAGTTTCTTGGTCACCAGTTTCTCGTTGCCCCTCTCGCAAGATCTGAATCTGTCCTTATCAATAAGTTAACATTCCATTGCCATGTTTACCAAAACATGTGTCTGGTTCTTCAGGAAAATGCAGCTAATATGAAGCTTTAGCTGACAGGCAAATTCACTAAAATTCACTACAGGCCTGTCAGTCTGACCTCGGTACCGGGGAAGGTTATGGAGCAGATCATCCTAAGTGCCATCATGCAGCACATACAGGACAACCAAGCGATCAGGCCCAGTCAGCATGGGTTTATGAAAGCCAGGTCCTGCTTGATTAACCTGATATCCTTCTATGACAAGATGACCTGCTTAGTGGATGAGGGAAAGGCTGTGGATGTTGTCTACCTAGACTTTAGTAAAGCCTTTGCCACTGTTTCCCACAGCATTCTCCTGGAGAAACTGGTTGCTCATCACTTGGATGGCTGTACTCTTTGTTGGATAAAAAATTGGCTGGATGGTCAGACCCAAAGAGTTGTGGTGAATGGAGTCAAACCCAGTTGGCAGCCAGTCACAAGTGGTGTTCCCCAGGGCTCAGTATTTGGGCCAGTTCTGTTTAATGTCTTTATCAATGATCTGGATAAGGGGATCGAGTGCACCTTGAGAAGACCATGGTATGTACCTCGTTATGCCTTAAACAGCTGGTTTTTGCGACTTCTGGCAGCGAGGAATGGATAAGTGCTGTGGAGACAGGACTTATGTCTTCCTTGAGGCCTCCTTATTCTTTGCAAAACGAAGGCCTCATTAATGGTGTATCCTCCTTGAGCGCTCGTAAATTGGGCCAGAACAAAGGCGGGTCATTCAGCTGATCAGCTAGGGGAAATAACAAATCACCAGCTACCCCTAGAGGACTAAACAAATAACTTCTGAGCACTTCTGAGACTTCTGGAACAATCTCCTTAATTAGCATGAGGGAGGAGATGAGCCACCCTCTCCTATCTTGCATGCAAATGAACTAAAGTATAAAAAAACCTTCTCACTCAGCACACTGTGAGTAAAATTTCATCGCACCCACCACCAAGAGAGATACAGAGATCGTCACTGGATCAACGGACTCTTGGAGTGGTGAAATGTTGCCTTTCTTCTGTTATCTTAATCTATCTCTCTTTTTTTCTCTCTTTCTAACTTTATTCTGGGCACATAAGGGTATTATTCTTGTGCGTTTTGTTGTTAAAGTCTTGTTAAGCTTTATGCTATAGTTACAAACTTTTGCAAAGCTACGATTCTCTGTAATTCCACTGAGTTTTTAGTTAATTAATGATTAAATTGAACCTCTCAAGTAACTTACTCCCGGATACTGCACAGAGTATTTAAAAGTTAACTCTACCCTCACCCCACTGAGTGGGATGGGACACGCCTTCAGTAAGTTTGCAGATGACATCAAGCTGGGTGGGAGTGTTGATCTGCTCCAGGGTAGGAAGGCTCTACAGAGGGATCTGGACCAGCTGGATCGATGGGCCAAGGCCAATTGTATGAGGTTCAACAAGACCACGTGCTGGGTCCTGCACTTGAGTCACAACCCCATGCAATGCTATGGGCTTGGGGAAGAGTGGCTGGATAGCTGCCTGGCAGAAAAGGACCTAGGGGTGTTGGTCTACAGCTGACTGAATATGAGCCAGCAGCGTGCCCAGGTGGCCAAAAAGGCCAACAGCATCCTGTCTTGTATCAGAAATAATGCGGCCAGCAGGACTAGGGAAGTGATCATGCCCCTGTACTCAGCACTGGTGAGGCCGCACCTCGAATACTGTGTTCAGTTTTGGGCCCACTTCAGATGGCACTTTTTCAGGCTTCAGGAAACTGGTTTCTGCCACCAAGGAAGATTTTTCTCTTTCAGTGTTTTCCCTGCAGCATTTGAGTTGTGGGCACTGTCAGAAGAGGTTGTACATGGTGATGTTGCATCATTTGTACTTTTCATCCTTTCAGACAACCTTTCTTGTTGCTGGGTGAAATAGTATCTGTAACAAATTTACTGGCAATAAATAGATCAAATCACAGTCCTCTCCAGAAGGACTTTCAGACTACTTTGTCATATTAGGTGCTGTTTTGTTAAAGCTTTTGAAATGTAGGCTGTTACATACCTATGTTGATATTGATAGCATCAGCAACTTGCAGGTATTCCTGCACTGAGTTGCTCAAACATTGTTCAGGTACTATAGTTTGACAATAGGGCACTGGGAAGATGCTTTATTTGGATTTAATTTTACACTTTTCTATATGTTTCCTTACTGAGAAGCATGTGACTGTACTGAAACCATCCAGGTGGCAAGTGCTTTGAGAAACTAGTGGCAAAGCAGTTATTTAATGAGTTATATCATGTTGCCAGTCAGACTAAGATGTCATGTTTTTTTGTGGCTCTTGGCCTTACAGGATATAGTTATTCTGTTTTTCCTCGTGTCTCTGCTGTCTACTGTTTAAAAACTATGAAATTTACTTTTTTGAGTAGTCTGGGGTTTTTTTATATTGAAAAGTTAGGGGTGGCTGAAAAGGAAACAAATTATTTCTTATCTCATAATTTCCCTTTAAACCTTGGTGTATGGGATTTGCGGAAGACTGGGCAAGGAGGAGAAAGGTAAACACTCTCAAGTGACCCGCAGCTGGGGTATAAAGAAAGCATATACATCACACTAATTGTTTTACTGACCTTGTGTGCTTGACAAGTAGAACCTCTGTGTTAGATAACATAGGCCTGAGAGAAACCCTACGGTACCTTATCAGGTCTGAGATTCCTGCTTTGTTTCGAGAAAGAGCAGAGCACAGCAAGAGGCTGCATCTGCTCTAAGCCTTGAAATATAGGAGAGCGCAGCTGGCCTAACGATCTTCCAGCAGGGCTAAACTTACCAGCGCCTGCATCCCCACTTACGTCGCCTCTGCCTGGGAGCCTAGGTACGGCTTCGGAGATCCCCCAGTAGAGAGGTAACTAAAATAAAACTTGCTCTTTGCAATTGCATTCATGGCCTCTGCCTCTTCTTGAGACGTGCCTGTGCTTGTGCACACACATGGTATGGCTACACTCATAACCACATGATTTGAGTCTCCCTTGAAATAACAGTTGAATTCTATATTGGTGTTGTGAATCAGCAATAAACATAAATAGTAGTATAATGGAAAATGATTCTTATGGGTAAGAACTGAAGACCAAGGCAGCAAAGGAAACCTTGTGGTTGGTGTCTACTGGAGGACACCCATTCAAGGGGAAGCTACTGATGAAGCCTTTTTACTCGAGCTGCAGGAGGTATCACGTTCGCAGGCTCTTGTCCTGCTGGGGTGTTGCTTTTTCCATGAGAGACACGGAACCTGACACACCAATGTGATGTTCACAGAGTTCGCTTTATTGTCGGACCGGGCTAGCTTTATAGCAAAGCTACCCTGTCCACGCGACTTACAACAATGTGATTGGTTGTAACTCGTGCTATACAATAACGTGATAGGCTGCATGTACAGTCCACACGCTCTGCACGCATGTGTCCGGCGATTGCTCACTCATTATTACCTTCTAATGGTGCTCCTTTAGTGCACACACATGGTATGGCTACACTCATAACCACATGATTTGAGTCTCCCTTGAAATAATAGTTGAATTCTATATTGGTGTCGTGAATCAGCAATAAACATAAATAGTAGTATAATGGAAAAGGATGACAATACTGAATAGCATCACAAGATGTTATTCAAACAGTTTGTGGTATAGAATGAAATGCTCATAGTAAAACTAATTTCTTAATTTCCTGCTTGAGGAAGAACCTGAATTGTCTGCAAAATTAACTGTGCTATATGGCTATGAAATCAATTTACAGTTCCTCTTTAAGTGCTAAATTCAAACTTGTTTGGAGTTTACACAGTTAGAGCTAGATTGAGCTAGAATAAACCAATATAAGCATTTTGTAGCGCCAGTAAAATGCCAAAACCTGATATTTGGAGGAAGGAGGAGGAACCCTCCATAGGACTTCATTAAAGCTCAGGTGCCAAGACCAATGGTGAAGTTGCTCTATCATTGTGGATTTTCTGCTTCAAACCTGGATGAAAAAAGGTCGTAGGTAGGCGCTGGGTAGAGACTCGAACTCTTGTGGGTTACTCTGAGCAGTATTTATTGTAGAAGATTCACAGGAACAGCAGCGTTGGGTCACCTCCTCAGAGAGTGACAATCATACAGCAGTATAACTAGTCATTATATAGGGTTCTAACAGGTATTATGCAACTAAGCAAAATTTATCACTGTCTATCACTGTCGATATCTATCACTGTCGATATCCTCAGGTTCCTTCCGTTCCAGTGGTCTGCGGGTTCCACTTCTTCTTTCTTGGCAAGTACCGAACGACAGGTCATCGGGTCGCAGGGCTAGCTTCTTTTGAAGTTCCACCTGTCTCATTTGTTATCCATAGTTCACCAGTCTAGCATAGAAATCAGCAACCCTAAGAATAGCATTTATCAATGTCTTAACTAAGGGTACAAAGCAAGCATAAGGTAACCACGCTCGTGGTTCTGGGTAAGGACTATACAGGGGACAAGCTGAGACTTTCAGCCTTAGCAGCACAGCTTATAACACTGATATAGGCCTAAAATCCTAATTTCCTATTTTCCTACAACACTGGAAATATTCACAGTATTTTGAAGTTCATGTTGGAACATTTTGCTATGTTGCAGGCAAAAAAAGTGTTTGTGTGGTGTGGCTGAAAGTATGTAATCCAGACTGAAGTTTCCTAAAGACTTCAAATGCAAGAACAATGCAGTTGAGATGGTGTAACTCCAAGTACGTAGTTTCTTTTGTCTCTGGCTTCACCTCTCAGCCAGGCTGGCGACAACCTCATCCCCCCAGGGCGGGGGGGCTCTGCCACTACATCTCCCCCTCTTTTATTTAATATAATATTAACAATACACCGTATCATGCTTTAAAGACAGTGCGAAATTCAGGGTAAGAACATTAAGGCTAATACAATTACAATTAACAAGAACAGACCTGTCTTCAGTATTCCTTTTAACCAAACAAGGTACCCAACCCAAAAAACCCAACATCTTCTGTTATTTTCTTGTTCTGCAAATCTTTTATCTTTTTATCTTTTAAGTTCAAACAACACATACAATCAAACTCTTCATAACTGTGACCATGGCCAATAACAAAAAAGGTTGAGCGAGCCTATTAGGAATGTAAAGATCAGGATAATCAGAACATAACTGAATCATGGAATAACATGTGGACGTTGAGTATAGTACAGCAATATCAATATAGTGAAGCATTTCGATGGTGTATACGATGGACCAATGTAACAAGAGGAGTAACAGTACCGTGGTGGAATTGCTCTTGAGTAATGACCTGCCAGACAGATGTGAAAGAAATACCTCTGTCCATCATTAAAGTTGCAGTAATCGCAGGTTGCATTTGTCAGAAACAATTGGATCCAAAGGAAGCAATCAAAATAGGCATTGATGGAGATAAGATAGATTGTAGAGGAACTATAGGTAGTGTGGGACATTTGGTTTGGGCCTTAAGTGATGGAACTTGGACAACACATTTACCGATAGCAGGACCTGTAAGGGAGGTTACTTTGGGGTTACCAACCCTATGTCCCATTTGGAAGAGGTCACCCCTGAAGAATAGGCAAGAACTCCTACAAGGTAGGTACAAACGAGAGATAGATGAAGATGATGTGTGGCACGAGCCATCGGGTAGTGTTAAATTCAGCTGGGCATTAGAATCTTTCTTTGCACCAATCGCAGCCTATAGAAACAGAGAAATGATTGACAGATTAATTGGACAGATGGATTGATTGGCAAGGGTAACCAAAAAGGGTTTTCGAGAATTCAATATACAATTACAAGCTACGACCAAAATGACTTTGCAGAACAGAATGGCACTTGACATAATGTTGCTAAAAGAAATTGGGGTTTGTGGATATTTAAAAGATAGGGTTGATCATTGCTGCATTCATATCCAAACGTAACCTCTGAAGTGGAAAAGGATATTTCCCAATTAACCCAAACAGAAAAAGAACTGCAAGCGGAAAAACAAGATGTAGAGCAGAGCTGGGTTGGGGCCTTGCTAGGCAAATTGAACCTGAACCTGGGAGGATGGGTACATTCGTTATTGGAGAGTTTATTTTTGCTTGCTCTTTTCTTTTTGCTCTTTTAGTTGCTCTTTTCTTTTTGCTTTATGCTTGTATTAAGCATCAAATAAGTCAATCAAACACAAGGAACGACCGCATCTTTACTGTTCTTAGCAGATCCACTTTTGACAACTCTCCAGCTTATAAGGAAAATATAATGCAGTGAAAATGCATTGTCTAGGAATAGAAAAGCATTTTCAAAGGGGGGAAATGTTATAGTTGAATTGAATTTTGTGGGCTGTGTTTTGATTCTGTAGACCGTATCCAAGATTCTTAGCTTTGATACTGTATCCAGGTTCAGAGTGTGCATTCAAGCATGATTTTATATAATCATACCCCATTCTTAAAATTGACATAGATTTATGACATATTCTTTAGAACAGGTAACTTAAACCATACCCTATTCTTAAGACTGATATAGATTTAAGACATATTCTTTAAAACAGGTAACTTAGAAATAACTGATAAACATGCGAATGTTACTTAGCATTGCTTAGATAGATAATTTGTGTTAGAATAGGTGTGGGATATGCTAATGGTTGTCAAGAATTGTAATGCATATGTATGTGACCAAATTGTATAAAATAGTGTAGTCTGAATCAGTTGCTGAAGCCAGCTTTGGGTGCGAACCCCTGGTTTCCCAGCGCTGAAATAAAGCACCGCATATAACGGCACCTGTGGTTATGTGTCTTGAATGCTAACACACCTTTAGAAGAGAACTGGAATGGACCATTCCAGGTGTTGCTGATGGCCTTCACTGCAATCAAGATTAAAGAGCAACCTGCTGAGATTCACTATAGAAGAGTGAAGAAAGCACCAGATAAGATGTTGGAACCAGTAGGATCTACCACCTTACAGCTCTCTCTACGTTCATCTTAGTGACTCTAAAAAGTATAACTGCAGTAACAAATGCTTTTACTCCTAGTTAGCCTTTACACAAATCCTTCGCGAAAACTATTATAGCCTGTAATAAATTTCGACTTAGTCTTGTAAGTAACAAAAGGTAATAAATTTCGACTTAGTCTTGTAAGTAACAAAAGTTTTATTTCTAATCAAGCAATAAGCAAAGACAGCGCTGGGTGCGGCCTAGAGACCTCAGTCTCCCTTGCGGCACGCGCACACAGCTGATTCAGTTCTCTGGTTCTTATAGTCCATCTCTGGTCCACAGCTTCCGGGTGTAACTTTTCACTCATGTTGAAGGCTCGCACGGTGTGCCTTGCATCATGTGAGGTTGACTGCTGCGTAGCCAGTTTCGATCTCCTTACTTTGGTTACTTATGAGGTAAATACATCAAGCAGAACAAAGCAAGTAAGAACTCAAACAAACATCTCCTTGTTAGGTAAATACATCAAGCAGGACAAAGCAAGTAAGCATACAAACACTTCTCAGACCTCAAACAAACATCTCCAGGAGCTTTAATGAACAAACATTTCTCAGAACTACTTGTTACACTTGTATTTCAGATATCTTCAGAGAACACCTGTGTTTTATCTATAGGAGACAGCATTGGAACAATGTTACTGGTGTCACAGACACAACATCCAACTGAAGTCCAGTCTGAAAAAGTGCAGGCCATGACTTTTCAGTCTGTGTGGGCAATTACCCCACACCAGATTGTTAAACCCAGAGTAATACTAGCTGAAGGAGCTGGAGCAGCAGCGTATGTGTTACTGGAAGGTGACAACACTCATGTTGATTATCTGAGATTTGTCCTGGTAAACTTAGATTTGTTCAGCCTCTACTGTACCCTAATTATTTGCCTTTAATGTTTAGGAGAAATTAACAGCTGCAGATATCTTAACAATGTGTTTCACTAGCATGACAACCCTTGTAGCTGTATTACAGAATTGTGCTATGCTAAGGGATTTTAACATTAATATTTCTTCTTGTGGTTTTCTCTGAGTAGGTAATAGCTGCAAATGCTGCTTCAGTTTTGAACTCATGTGTTACTTCAACATAGATGATGAATTAGTCAACATGGAAGATGACATCTCACATCTTTGTGACTAATGCAGCAAATGAAACAATCTACTGATAATGCCTGGCTGAATGACTTGTTTAATTCCTTGACAAGATGAATAAGACACCTGATTTAAAGCATTATTGTAGAAATATGTTTTTTCCTTTTTCTGTATGTGTTTATTGTGTGCCCCTGTAAATTGCTCTGTGCTACACCTCAAAAGCCTAAATGTACAACTCTGGGTTTGTTGGCCTCAGCAGAACCATGAGCAAGGGGGTGGAATGTATGGGAATAGTGGAAGATTGTCGAAGAGGTTGGTTAATTGTAAATATGCTCAAGCAGCTGCAGCTGTGGTGTAGAAAAAGCACCTATATCACACTAATTGTTTTATTGACCTTGTATGCTTCACAAGTAGAACCTCTGTGTTAGATAACATAGGCCTGTGAGAAACTCTAGGCACCTTATCACTATGTCTGAGATTCCTGCTTTGTTGTGAGAAAGTGGAAGGCTGAGCCTGCTTGAAGTCTTAAAATAGAGGTGAGTGCAGGCGGCCTAGTGATATTCTACCAGGGCTGAATTGCTGCAGCACCTGTGTCCCTGCTTGTGTTACCTCTGCATGGGAGCTTAGGTGCTACTTTGGAGATCCCCCGGTAGAGGGGTAACTAAAATAAAACTTGATCTTTGCAAATGCATTCGTGGCCTCTGGCTCTTCTTGAGACCTGCCTGTGTCTGTGCTCACAGATATGTTTTAGATTTTTACTGAAAACAGTGTTGATAATCCAAGGATGTTTTAGTTGTTGCTGAGCAGTACTTACACAGTGTCAAGGCCTTTTCTACTCCTCATACCACCCCATCAATGAGTAGGCTGGAGGTGCACAAGAATTTGGTAGGGGACACAGTTGGGACAGCTGACCCCAACTGATCAAAAGGATATTCCATACTATATTACATCATGTTCAGCAACAAAACTGGTTGACAGGGGTCTGCTGCTCAGAGACTGGCTGGATTTACCATGCAAATAAATCAATCTCTACAGCTTTAGTTTTTCTCCTTGAACTGCTTGGAAGGTAACACTATATGTCAGAAATCATCATACCTTTTCTCTAGACCCGTTGAATAGATCTGCCAAGTGTCTGAGGCAGCCAGTACTGACAATATAAGGAGGCATTGGACTCAGCCTTGAGAGCACTCCTACTCCGAGTATGGTGCTGACTGAGCCTGAAGGCTGCAATGTTGTTCACTTGTGTGTCTGTTGTCTATAGAGGACTCTGACAGAGCTTCCAGTGCTACAGGTGGATTTGGGTCATAGTTACTGCTCATTCTTCATTAAAAAAGTCTGTCCATGTGTTGGGTTTACATGTCAAGTTTTTGGTAGCAGGGGTGCTGCAGGGGTGGCTTCTGTGAGAAGATGCCAGAAGCTTCCCCCATGTCTGATAGAGTCAGTGCCAGACAGCTCCAAGACAGATCCATCATGGTTAAGGCTGAGCCAAACAGCAACGGTGGTAGCACCTTTGTGATAATATATTTAAGAAAGGGAAAACAACTGTTGCACAACAGCAGCTGCAAGAGAGGAGTGAGAATATGTGAGAGAAATAACTCTGAAGACACCAAGGTCAATGAAGAAGGAGGGGGAGGAGGTACTCCAGGCACCGGAGCAGAGATTCCCTTCCAGCACATGGTGAAGACCATATTGAAGCAGGCTTTCCCCCTGCAGGCTATGGAGGTCCACAGTGGAGTAGATATCCACCCTGCAGCCCGTGGAGGACCCCATGTCAGAGCAGGTGGATGTGCCCTGAAGAAAGCTGCGACCCTGTGTGTTGGAGTGATAAAGGACTCAGCATTCTGATTCAATGTGAATCACGCTAGAGCCATTTATTACAGAAACAAGCCTCCTTATATATGCAACTATTCTCTGATCACGCGTCCACGCTCCAAGCATGCATTCACTAATTGGATATCATCTATGTTCACGAGCTGTCCACGCGCTGGAGTCTCACTGCTGATAGATCTGTTGATTTACGTCATGTTGAGGCCTTGTTATTGTAGAACTGCCTCACCCCCACAGCAGGTCCTGTTTTCAGCTTTCCAAGGTGGCCTTGAAATTCCTTTGGGCCTGACTAATTCAATAACAAATCTCCATCTAACAGAAACCCATCCACAGTTCTCCCTTTTTGTTCTTGAACTAGCCAGGCCTTATTTACAGTGCGCTGAATCATCTTTGAAATACACTGCAACATACAATACGTAATTAACAACATAATTACAGTTACATATAATGCAGTTAAGCCTTACTTAATAAGATCAACTACCCACCTATTCCCAAACTTTTAAGCCATTTCTCAAACCTTAATTCTACTATGACAATCTTATTAACATGCTGTTTTAGTTTGTCTAAAGTACTATGAATAAATTCAGAATGATCAGACAAGTTAATACAACACATTCTCTCGAATTCTTCACAACCGTGACCTAGTGTTAAAAGTAAAAGATCTATAACTGTGCGATTTTTTAGAGTAGTATACATAATACCATCAACATCTACTATTAATTGAGTTATTATCTCAGTAGTTAGATTGGTCTGTTTAAAATACCAATAGCTTAACTTTGATATGTCACCTAAAGCTTTACCAGCTGCTAGACTAGGGAGAAGGAGTGCAGTAGATACTATGGTAGGAATGTCTCATAATTTTACCTCATTTTTGCATTGACTATCTAAGTGTAATATCACCCTTTTGGCTCTCCTGCTGTTTGTTCAAATTGCCATTCTCCACAGAAGGTACACCACCTGCTTGCTAATAGGCTTCTAGACCACCAGGTCTGTGAGCATCTATAACACTGAATAAGGATCCACGGTTTACATCTGAAACAGTCCTCACAACTTATCTCCCTCCTGTCCCTCTGCATCCATTGAATCTTTGTTGTCTTTATTCAGCCATGGCTTGACCCATTTTGCAGGAATCCACTTAGATCTTTGGCCTGTAATGACACAAGCATAACCCTTTCCCCAGGATATCAATTGATGTGGCCTTTTCCATTGACCGTTAACAAATGATTTGACTATAACTAATGCAGGTTCTTTCTGATTTAGCATGGTTTTGGGTCATACTTGCAAAGTATTTCATCACATACTGTTCTTTTGACAATTAGTTTTGTGGTGTTTCCCCTACTTCCCCCCCCCCCCCCCCTTTTTTTTTTTAACAAAACAAAACAAAAACAGTTCAGAATCAGATACGTGCATTGGACCTTGACTACATATGCAGATTCACAAATCAAATTTAGAGGTTCCTCCTTAAAAAGCTCTAAGTAATTTAAAGCTGCGCCAAGTTCTGCTAATTGGGTTGAACCTTCAATAATTTTTACAGAAAAATGCAAACTGTTATCTTCACACCAGACCACTACAGCTTTATGAGACTTCCCAGAACCATCAACAAAAACTTTGCAAGTATGTAGGATCAGACCAAATACAAGTATGGTCTGTGACCTGATGTTAAAGTCTTGCAGGTTCTGCATCAATTTACATTTATGCATGCCAAAAGCTGTGCTGTTAAGAAAACCAGCTAGTGCAATTTACAAGGACATAGATTGCAAATAAAAAAAAAAATCAGAATTAAATTTAACAAATGGTACATATATGACAAAAGGATCACGGCCTATTAAGACTTAAATTCATTCCCTGCATTTCTTGATCAGAGTAACAATTGGTATATAACAATCGATATATCAGTCTGTTGGCATTATCATCATACTGTCCCACAATAGCCACAGGTTGTTTCATAGACAAATCTGCAAGTCCAATCGAATGCAGTTAGCTTGTAAGGTTGTCATAAATTTATTCATCAAAGTCTCGAGGTCCATTTTGGTTGTCACATTTATTGGATATTGTTTTCCCTTACCGGATCGAAGTCCTGTTTCAGTTCTGTCAGTGTAGTGTTTGCTTTATTGAAACATTGGCTGTTAATACTAGTGGAAATACAGCATTCGAAATTTCCTTGGAGATTTCTCACTTACAGCAAGCAGATCTGCACCATCCAAGCAGCTTCTCGTAGGACATGCAACTAAACAGAATTCTCAGAAAACATTGAGCTTACAATTTACTTAACAAATCTTGACCCAAGAAAGGTATAGGGCTTTCTGGCAAATACAAGAATTCATATGGTAAAACTTTGTTCCAAATTTGGCACTCCATTGGTCTCAAAAAAAACCAAAACACGGGCTTGCTTTCTTTCTTTCTTTCCCATGATCTCAAAAAATATCACGGTGAATTTACTAAGAAGTCTTTTACAACTAGTTACCACAAAGTAAGTCTATTAACAAATTTTTGGTTTAATTTCCCAGTTTCATTAGAACTATGGGTCTGCTAGGGATGCCTTTAAATTTCACCCTCAGACTGCTCCATTCAGTATTACAACATCGCTGCAGTGGACGGGAGAGAAACCCCCTTCTTTCACCGCCTTAAAATCGGGGCAACCAGGTTTCTCCTTTTTTTTTTTTTTTTTCTCTTCTTGCTGCAGTTTAGATATAGCCAAGGCCACGCAGGCGGTGTAATCGCTGGTACAAACAAAGCAGGAGGCTCTGACAAACTCCTCAGTTACAATGAGCTGAGTTTATCTTGCAGCTTGACACAGGCCTGAAATTTATGTTCAAACACAGGCCTGGGATATTTTGCTTTTTTGTTTGCCCATTTCACTCCAACCATAATACACTTTATATGCAATTCCAAGTAGCTCAGCAATAGTTACATTCCTCAGCCCCATTTACCTTTTACAATTTACAGATGTCAAAAACCGGTATATTAAACATCAATCCATTATACCATTTTCCTAGATTCAAATCAGTTCATATTCTAGCAACTTTTAAATACAACCTCTTCCAAATTCACATCCATCATAGCATTTAGTTTTAGTTCCCATACCTCCAACAAACACATAAATTCAATGCAAATTGAAGTTTAACAACTTAAATTCTTTTCTGGTCTCAAAATCATCATATAACAATATAAACAATTACTCTAATGTGTAAGGATGCATCCTGAGAGCAAGGTGGTATTTTAGCACTGGAACCGCTTCCCATTTTATAATTTTCTCCCTAAACAAAATTCTTTTGGTACCATATATATATATATATGCAAATTAAAATACTGAGCTAAGATATGAAAACCAAATACCAAGTTCAAATATGCAGATAGGTCAGAGTTACACTTATTCAAGACAATATCTAGATTTTTGTATTGCAACTTTGGGCCTCTTACTGCTCAGCCAGGTAGAGGTATAACTGGGTTTCCCTGACAAAACAGGTCAGTGCGCACTGGAGCCCAACGAGCACCTGCCTCCCCGCTGCCACAGCAAGCTGGACTGGGCAAGGCTTTCATTAGTGTCTCATTTGGTGTGCTACAACTGTTATCCTGAAAACAGGGTTCTTTACTTGGTGTGCATACAAAAGAGCCAAATTTAGTACATCGAGATGAGACACAGCCTATCACAGAGCTGCGCAAGTCTGAATGCCGGAATAAAGCTAGCATGTTAGAAAGAAAAATAGCAGCTACTACACACAAAATTTTTACCATCATATTCACACAGTAAAGAACTAAATTACTCATGGTCTTCTGTATTATCACAAAACGCACTTTTTAAGTCAATGGATTCTAATGATTTAACAGTCTGTGACCTCATTGTACCATATAACAAAGACCTACCAAAACTGTAACATACTTAAACAGATACCCACAAAGAAAACAGGTTAATAAGGAATGCATCTTGCAGACTTCATCAAGTTTTCTGACCTGTGTGTTATCAGTTAACTCTCTCAGCTTATTGAAGTTCAAAACGCCCCACCTGTAAAACTGTCTGAAATGATCTAATGATCTCTCGTAGAGTTTTATTTTTGTCTTGTTCTTTTCACCTTAAAAACAACATTAATTGCAACAAGGTGTTATACTTCAAGATTGTATTCTCCGGACACTTTTCCCAATAATTTAATTTATACAGCAGCCAACACCAATTTCAGTATTTAACAAGATCATATTTCCTCCTATTTCCAAGTGCTTTCCTATGTTCTAAAACACCTCCCAATGCCAATTACTTAGGAACGTGACTGAAAACAGTCATATCTGACCCCATCTCACAAGTAAAAACCTTGAGAAGAGGGAGGGAGGGAGGGAGGGAGGGAAGCACAAGGCTGCTTGCGGAGTGAGTGGGAAAAATGGGGAGAAGGTTTTACGGCGCACTTAAAAACAACTAGTAAAACAATTAACTCACATTCCTGACAAGCTGCTTGATTTTCAGAGAGGCAATACACAGGAGCACATACTATGTACTGTAAAACTCGCAGATAACACGTTGATAGCAAACATTAGCGTTCTCTACTGCTAATTTCAACACTAGTGCTTCCTTAAATTCTAAGTTTTCAATCTGCTTATTGATGGCCTCTTGAAGATGGTCAATAAATTGCATGTAATTCTCATTGGGACCCTGATTAATAGTTGTAAATGATTTGGCTGCTTTGTCGGTTTCAGGCACCTTTATCATAGCTTGATATGCAAGGTCTGATGACTGCCTCAGGATTTCAGAAAATAATCGCACCTGTAATTGTGATGTGTCAACTAGTGTTTCTTCCAAGAGTTGGGGGATACCCGCCCCTTTCAATGAATCCCCATCATTCCGTCCCTAATGATCTATAGCTGTTACATTGCATAGGTCAAATTTTGCTTGAGTCTTTCATGGTTTTTATCTGATCTCGGGGAACACATACACAACACATACACTTTTAACTTTTGAAGAAAATGCTGCAAACCCTCATCCTCATCCAAGTCATCAGATAACATGGACTTGAACGGTGCTGGAGAATCATTAGCAACAAGGGTGTTCGGAACAGTGCACATTCTCGCCAATACTTTCTAGCATCATAATTATTTGTATAACCTGAGTCCCCAGGAGCCCCCCCTTTCCCATCACGATCAGCATGATGGCATTACCGACTACTGGATTCACTTGCTATTAGCTGATCTTATCTTTCACACAGTTCTTTTGCCCAGTTCTTATCTGGTGACTCCTTCTGCTCTCTCATGAAAGTTGGAGGGTTAAAAGACAGTAAAGGCAGATACAAATTGGTAAAAGGACTGATAGTACACTTGTTTAGGACTTTAGCATTCTCAGCTTTCCCAGGTTCTTTGGGCAAGTTGTCTGATTCCAATCCTTTGGACTTGCTGTTCTCATCAGGGTTGGGTAATAGTGTAGGAGGCCACCCACTCGGCATTTTTCCTCCCCCCGCCCCGGACTGCTGAACCATTGGGGGTGCCGAAGGCACAGCACGGGATGGTATCAAAGACACGAACTGGGTAAACTTCACAGCGACTTTCAGGATTCTTATCATGCTGCAACACTACAAAAATTCCAGCAGCAGCCGACCGTTTAGCCTTAAGATCTTTTAAGGTGGCAATTATAAGCTTCCATGTAGTTACTAATGATTTAGCTTCTTTATCTCCATTGCTGACCTTATCCCATAATTTCTGCCCTGTATCGTCACAAATTTCAAGTTTAAAAGCCTTCTCGGTTTCTGCCAGGTAGCCGTTAGTTCTACACCAAACTAACAGTCTACATATGTTACTTTCTTCATATTTAATTCCTCTCACAGGGAGAATATCAGGAGGAGCTTCACTCTTCCCTCCTCCTGCCCCAGCCGCTCACCTTTTCTGGTGATTTCTTTGACAAATTTGTCTGCAGAACGTCCGTACGCCTCTGCCCGGTTCTCAGTCCAGCTGATCCGCCTCCGGCTGGGCCACTTCAGGCTTTTCCCCGATTGTAGTGATGCGCCATTCAGAGTATCACGTCGGGGTCACCATTTGTTGGAGTGATAAAGGACTCAGCATTCCGATTCAATGTGAATCACACAAAGCCATTTATTACAGAAACAAGCCTCCTTATATATGCAACTATTCTCTGATCACGCATCCATGCTCCAAGCGTGCATTCACTAATTGGATATCATCTATGTTCACGAGCTGTCCACGCGCTGGAGTCTCACTACTGATAGGTCCGTTGATTTACGTCATGTTGAGGCCTTGTTATTGTAGAACTGCCTCACCCCCACAGCAGGTCCTGTTTTCAGCTTTCCAAGGTGGCCTTGAAATTTCTTTGGGCCTGGCTAGTTCAGTAACAAATCTCCATCTAACAGAAACCCATCCACACCTGTGGAGAGCCCACACTGCAGGAAGTTAGTGGCAGGACTTGTGACCCCATGGGAGACCCACGCTGGAGCAGTCCGTTCCTGAAGGACTGCACTCCATGGAAAGGACTCATGATGGATCAGTTTGTGAAAAACTGCAGCTCATGGGAAGGACCCATGTTGGAGAAGTTTGTGGAGGACTGTATCCCATGGGCAGGACCCCACACTAGAGCAGGGGAAGAGTGTGAGGAGGAAGCATCCTGGTTTATATCAGAAATGGCATGGCCAGCAGAACTAGGGAAGTAATCGTCCCCCTGTACTCAGCACCGGTGCAGTCGTACCTCAAATACTGTGTTCAGTTTTGGGCCCCTCACTACAAGAAAGGCATTGAGGTGCCTGAGTGTTTCAAAAGAAGGGCAATGAAGCTAGTGAAGGGTCTAGAAAACAAGTCCTATTGTTGTCATTATCACTTAAAAGAATTAATCCTGTCTGCAATTGCTAACCTAAAATTATGTAAAGTCTTTCAGTTTTAGGTCAGTCTGACAAAGATAACAGTGACTTCCATAACACCTAATCACGAACTACAGACACTACTGACCTTGCAGCTTTAGACATTTTGAAGCCTGCACAATTAGTTGAGTCTTGCTTTAATACATATCTCGAGATTATTGGATAAAGTATCCTTTAGCTGAATGTTGCTCATTATACACTAAAAGGATTATGTAATGCAATATGCAAATGTGTAACCAATTGGGTCTTTAGGACTGCCCTGCGTAGTGATAAGATTTTGTATATAATGCCTGTTACTTTTCTTGCTGGCATGCTGGCTTTATTCCAGCATCCAGGCTTGTACAACTCTGTAATAAACACAATATCTCATCTCTGTATGCTACAATCTGGCTTTTTCACACACCAGGTGACAGAACCCTGGTTTTGGGGCAACACTAGGAGGAACGGCTGAGGGAACTGGGGTTTAGTCTGGAGAAAAAGAGGCTGAGGGGAGACCTTTTAGCTCTCCACAACTACCTGAAAGGAGGTTGTAGCATGGAGGACATTGGTCTCTTTTCCCAAGTAGCAAGTGATAGGACAAGAGGAAATGACCTCAAGTTGCACCAGGGGAGGTTTAGATTGGATATTAGGAAAAATTTATTCATGGGAAGGCTTGTCAGGCATTGGAACAAGCTGCCCAGGGAAGTAGTTGAGTCACCATCCCTGGAGGTATTTAAAAGACATGTAGGTGTGTTGCTTAGGGACATGGCTTAGTGGTGGACTTAGTAGTGTTAGGTTAATAGTTGGATTTGATAATCTTAAGGGTCTTTTTCAGCCTAAATAATTCTGTGATTCTAAGGAGTGGCAGAGACAATGTGTTATGAACTGACTGCAATCCCCATTCCCCATCCCCCTGTGCCACTTGGGGGGAGGAGGTAGAGAAATCAGGAGTGAAGTTGAACCTGAGAAGAAGGGAGGGGTGGAGGGAAGGTGTTTAAGATTTGTTCTTATTTGTCATTATTGTGCTCTGATTTGATTTGCAATAAATTAAATTAATTTCTGCAAGCAGAGTCTATTTTTTGCCATGATGGTAACTGCTCAGTTGTCTCCCTGTCCTTATCTTGACCCAAAAGCCTTTTGTTATATTTTATCTCCCCTGTCCAATTGAGGACGGGGAGTGATAGAGCGGCTTGATGGGCAACTGGTGGTCAGCCAAGGTCAACTCACCCCAGTCTACTGCCTATAAGCCTTTTGTTCCTCACAGTTCTGTTTACCTACAAAATAATTATTTTATATGTTACAGCAGTATTCTGGTGGAAAACAATTTGAGAAGCTTTGTTTGCTATTCAGCTTTCCATATTTTATTGGTCTTAAAACTTTTTTTATGTGTATAATTTCATGAACTCTATGGGCACACTCTACTTCCTCCTCATATGACCTTTTAGTTAATACTCTGTCATTAGCTAATATATTCACCATTGCATGGTGCCAATGCTTCTCCACAACTATTCTTATAAACTTTATTTCTGTGATGCTTTTCTTCTGAAAGCAAGTTGTAAATACACAGCTCTCAGATCCATACCATACAGCACATCCACAAGTGGCAAAACCAGAGTTAATATCACCACTTCTCCACTTGTGAAAAATTAACATCTGTATTTAAATGTATCGGCCAAAATCTAATAGAAGAAAATTATTTTAAATGGTGAAATTCAGGTTCCCTAGGGATGATTTAGGGGATTCTCTCACTAGGAATATGGTGGTAATATGTAAATTAATTTACTGGAAATCACAGAACTTATCAATGAAATGAATTATAAATTTTTCCATAGATTTTTGCTTTTCGCTCCCTGATTTTCCCCTTGCAATAAAAACAGCTGTCCCCACATCATCTCCAATTTCTCCATTGCAGCATACTCAACTTCATTGCTTCTTCAGTACCTCAGAGGGTCCCTTTCCTTCACCCAAATCACTGATTTTCACAAAACTCCAGTGAACATAATGTCATGGAGACCTACCTCTGTCTGTCAAATTTGAATGAAATTGTCCAACAGATTAAAAAGCTGTTGGGAAGGACTGGAAAACAGAGTGATTGCATAATCTTCATTTTCTTAGGAGACCAAGCTAGAAGGTAGTAATATATCAAAGACAGTTGGTCAAAATGTGAGGACATAATTAATTACTCTGAACATTGCAAATAAACTGTCATAGATTATACTTCTTAAGAACTTGTGCCAGTAGATAGAAACAACATTTTATATAGCCAAACAAGCTTGAAGACATAGTCAGGATGTGGCAGAATGTTGGTTACAGTCAGTAGGAATTTTTCATAGAAAGTCCTAAGACTGTAGAAAATAAAACCAGCATTTATGAATAATGTTAAAGGAAGACAGGGATTAAAATTGCAAAGTTCTTGTGAATCTCTAGCCTTATGCAAGCATAAAAGTGAATGTATATAGTTTTACATATAAAAAAGCATTTAACACAAAATGAGACAAGTTGCTTTATAAGGTGTATGGTTGAATGTTACCTATAATAATATGTGTTTAGTGGTTTTTTTCCCTTCTTAAAGGTAGCATATTATTACAGTACTATTGGATTAATACTAGACTTTAAGGATATCTATCCTTTATAAAAGAAGGGGAAGCACGTAAAAGTTGGGTGTGTAACCTTTTGGGAATGAAATGTATACTCTGAGGAATCTAACTAAGCATGGCAGTGCGACTATAATAACAACGCAATGGTAGTAACTTCTGATTCAGCAGTTCAGGTCCTTATAGGCCAAATCCTTATCTGATGATATAGTCAGAAAATACAGTCCTAAAATGCGAATTTTTGAAAGGACTTCTTTAGCTACTGGTTTCAGCAGGAAGGTGGTTTGATAATCTGGGTACTTTGAGCCATGCTTGGCTGAGCTGTACTTAGCTGAAAATAGAAAGGAATAAAGCAATACAGACTCTTTTTTACTTACCAGAGCTCTACAGGCCCAAATGCTTCTGTTTTTCTGAAAGGTTATGATCCATGTGAAAAAAAAAATAAGGGTTTAGCTTAGAATTCAAACCAGACTCTGAGTTTTTATGGCTAGTGGTTACAGTTTTCATATGAAGGACTAATTTGATGTAGAAATGTACAACTGTATGTTCACGGGTAATGTCTGAGAACATTACTAACAACTGGGGAGCTTGCAGGCACTATTTCATTTAAGGAATAAAATTTTAAAGCTAAACAGATACTAGGAAGCACTTCTTTATGTGCTTATTCAAGACTGATTCACAGTATCACAGTATGTTTGGGATTGGAAGGGACCTCAGAAGACCATCTAGTCCAATCCCCCTGCTGGAGCAGGAACGCCTAGGTGAGGTCGCACAGGAACATGTCCAGCCGGGTTTTGAATGTCTCCAGAGAAGGAGACTCCACAACCTCCCTGGGCAGCCTGTTCCAGTGCTCTGTCACCCTCACTGAGAAGAAGTTTTTTCTCAAATTTAAGCGGAACCTCTTGTGTTCCAGCTTGATCCCATTACCCCTTGTCCTATCATTGTTTGCCACCGAGAAGAGCCTGGCTCCATCCGCATGGCACTCACCCTTTATATATTTACAAACATTAATGAGGTCCCCCCTTAGTCTCCTCTTCTCCAAACTAAAGAGACCCAGCTACCTCAGCCTTTCTTCATAAGGGAGGTGCTCCACTCCCTTAATCATCTTCGTTGCCCTACGCTGGACCCTCTCCAGCAGTTCCCTGTCCTTCTTGAACTGAGGGGCCCAGAACTGGACACAATATTCCAGATGGGGTCTCACCAGGGCGGAGTAGAGGGGAAGGAGGACCTCTCTCGATCCACTAACCACTCCCCTTGTAATACACCCCAGGATGCCATTGGCCTTCCTGGCCACAAGGGCACAGTGCTGGCTCATGGTCATCCTGTTGTCCACCAGGAGCCCCAGGTCCCTTTCCTCTACACTGCTCTCTAATATGTAATTTCCCAACCTATACTGGAACCTGGGGTTGTTCCTGCTCAGATGCAGGACTCTACACTTGCCCTTGTTAAATTTCATCAAGTTATTCCCCGCCCAACTCTCCAGCCTGTCCAGGTCCCGCTGGATGGCAGCACAGCCTTCTGGCGTGTCAGCCACACCTCCCAGCTTAGTGTCATCAGCAAACTTGCTGATAGTACACTCTATTCCCTCGTCTAAATCGTTAATGAATATATTGAATAATATTGGCCCCAGCACTGACCCCTGAGGCACTCCACTAGATAGTGGCCTCCAACTAGACTGCGCACCATTGACTACCACTCTCTGGCTTCTCTCCTTAAGCCAGTTTGCAACCCACCTCACTAGTCCTTTGTCTAGACCACACCTCCTCAACTTAGCTGTGAGGATGCTGTGGGAGACTGTGTCAAAGGCTTTACTGAAGTCAAGGTAGACCACATCCACCGCTCTGCCATCATCCATCCACCTTGTTACATTCTCATAAAAGGCTATGAGGTTGGTCAAGCATGACTTACCCTTGGTAAAGCCATGCTGACTGCCCCTAATAACCCTCTTATCCTTGATATGCCTTGAGATGGCACCAAGGATTAGCTGTTCCATTACTTTCCCAGGGACAGAGGTGAGGCTGACTGGTCTATAATTACCCGGGTCCTCCTTCTTGCCCTTTTTGAAGACTGGAGTGACATTTGCTTTCCTCCAATCCTCGGGCACCTCCCCCATTTCCCAAGACTTGGCAAAGATGATGGAGAGCAGTCCAGCAATGACTTCAGCCAGCTCCCTCAGCACCCGCAGATGCATCCCATCTGGACCCATGGATTTATGGATGTCCAGACTATTTAATTGCTCCCTAGCCCAGTCCTCATCGACTAAAGCAAACTCCTCCATTGACCTGGCTTCATCCGGGGTCTCAGGGGTACAGGGCTCCCCAGGACAGCCTCCGGCAGAGTAGACAGAGACAAAGAAGGCATTCAGTAATTCTGCCTTCTCTGTATCTTCTGCCACCAGGGCACCCACCCCGTTCATTAGTGGGCCTACATTGCCTCTGGTATTAGTTTTATCAGCTATGTATTTGTAAAAGTTCTTTTTGCTGTCCTTCACCCCTCTCGGCAGCTGTAATTCTAAGGAGGCCTTGGCTATCCTAGCTGCCTTCCTACATCCTCTAACAGCAGCCTTATATTCTTCCCAAGCGGCCAGCCCCTGCTTCCATGACCTGTAAACTGTCCTCTTCTGCTTGAGCATACCCAACAGATCCCTATTCAACCACGCAGGCCTCCTGGCACCCTGCCTTGACTTCCTTCGTGTGGGGATGCTCTGATCCTGAGCGTGGAAGAAGCAATCTCTGAATGCAATCCAGCTATCTTGGGCCCCTTTTCCTTCAAGCAGTCTTGCCCATGGGATTTCCCCCAGCAATTGCTTGAAAAGGCCAAAGTTAGCCCTTCTCAAGTCCAGGGTTGCAATTCTACTTGCTCTTCTGTTCCTGCCACCCAAGATGCTGAACTCCACCATCTCGTGGTCACTGCAACCCAGGCAGCCCTCAACCTTTACTGCTTCGACCAGACCCTCCTTGTTAGTGAGGATGAGATCCAGCAGTGCACCTCTCCTAGTCGGCTCCTCCACCATCTGCATGAGGAAGTTATCATCAATGCACTGGAGGAACCTCCTGGACTGTGGCTGGCTGGCTGAATGGTCCTTCCAGCAAACATCAGGGAAGTTAAAATCACCCACAACAACCAGGGCCTGTGACTGTGAGGCCACTCTCAACTGCCCATAGAAGGCCTCATCAACTTCCTCAGCCTGATCTGGTGGCCTGTAACAGACGCCCACAACAGTGTCACCCCTGCCAGCCTGCCCCTTGATCCTGACCCATACACTCTCAACTCGCTCGTCATCCACTCCTGGGCAGAATTTAGTACATTGTAGTTGCTCTCTCACATAGAGAGCAACTCCACCACCATGCTTGGCTGGCCTGTCTCTCCTGAAAAGGGCATAGCCATCCATGACCACGTTCCAGTCATGTGAACTGTTCCACCATGTTTCCGTAATTGCCACCAGATCATAATCTCCCGACCGAACATAGGATTCTAACTCCTCCTGCTTATTCCCCATGCTGCGCGCATTGGTGTACAGGCATTTCAGGGAGCGAGCAGAGCACACCAATTTCTCCCTAGGGGCACAGGAGGCCACCCGGTCCTCATCAGTTTTAGAATGCTGCCCCACTGGGACAAGCCCAGCTAGAACCCCATCCCCCTTCGAGCCTAGTTTAAAGCTCTCCAAATGAGCCCAGCTAATTCCTGCCCCAGCATCCTTTTGCCCCTGCTAGATAAACCTTTCCTGCGTGACACTGTCCGGACTGGTGACTTATAAAACCAACCATTATCAAAAAATCCAAAGCCCTGCCTGTAGCACCAGTCTTGGAGCCAATCATTTAGACACTGATCTTTCCTATTCCATCCCACATCGTCCCTTGAAGATGGAAGGAGTGAAGAGAAGATCACTTGAGCCCCTGAGTCTTTCACCATCCTTCCCAAGACCTTGAAATTGTTCTTCATTCCCCTCAGACTACGGGAAGCAGCTTCCTCCCCATCTGTCTGGAAGACCAGCAGCGGGTAGTAGTCTGTCGGGTGCACCAGTTTGGGGAGCTCTCTAGCAATATCCTTGATCCGGGCTCCAGGTAGACTACAAACTTCCCTAAGATGAGGGTCAACCCTGCATATTGAGCCCACTGTTCCTTTCAGAAGGGAATTTCCTATTACAAGCACCCTTCTCTCTTTCTTATCAGAGGCAGTCTTAAGTTGTGAAGTCAACTGCCTCTTCCTATGTGATCTTGTAGGCAGGCTTGGCACCACCTCCTCACCTACCTCTTCTTCAAGATCCAGGGCCTCAAACCTATTACGGAGGGGCACCTGGGGAGACAAAGCAGGCAGGGAGGGGGGCTGCCCGTGACGCCGAACCGGAATACACTTCCAACCCTCGTTGTCTTTTAGGTCCCCTACCTCTGCCCGACAGCAACAAGGGCAGGGCTGTCTCCGGACTTCCGCCTCTGTCCGAGAGGGTAGGAGGTCCATCTCCTTTTGGGGGGTACCTCCCCGGGACCTTTCTAACTGGCACGTCAGGGTGTTACTCCACCAGTCGATCTCCCTTTCGCACTCCCTGATGGTCCCCAGCGTCTCAACCTCCTCCTTAAGTTTCACAACCATGTCGAGCAGGTCTTGCACCTGCTCACACCTCACACAGGTGGAGTGCTGGCCTCCCTCCCCCGGCAGCAGCAGGCTCTGGCACTCCCTGCAGCTGGAGAACTGAACAGCCACCGTTCGGGACAGAACCTCCTCAGTCTGCGTAGCCACAGTCTGAGACAAGCTCTCCTCCTGGAGGCGACCATGGTCGTCAGCACTCTGGGATGCTGGCAATAAGTTAGAGGGGCTGACAAGCGACAACTGCTCTCTGCACCCTGCTACACAAGCTACCACACCTGCTGCTGCAGCACAGTGTGGGTGGGACTCACTCGCTACACAAGCTGGTTGCTCCTCCCTTGCACCTCCCAAAGGATTTTTCAAGGCAAGGGGAGGGGGTGTGGTCACCGTCACCGTGGGAACGCCCCCCGCCACGTCAGCCGCTCTCTCGCAATGGCTGCCGGGGCTGCAGGGATTGGGATTCGACGGGAATCACGCTGTCCCAGTACGTTTCCCTCTGAGCTTCCTAATCTCGGCTGAACCTCGTGGTCGGCTGAACCCCGCCGGCTCGGCTCTCGCTGGGCTGGCTCCGATCAGCTGACTGGATTGTTTTGATTCATCTATGACTATGAGCCTTCTGTGTTCTGCTTCTGAGAATACTGGTATACTTGAGCATTACTGTGCAAATACTGGGAAAATGTAAACTTTTTTTTACGCTTAAATGTGTCACTATTTACTGAAAGCAAATTTGAACAAGAGTATTGCAGTGTGAAGTTCTACATTCATGTAGTACTGGTTAGTTACAGAATTTGCTTAGGCACAGTCCACTAAAAAGAGCATATTTCTAAGGCAACAAATACACAGAAGACAGATTGCTTACTGCATTTTCATTGCAGCTAGATATCTCACTTCTAATCAAGTCTAAAATGGAAATATGGAATCCAAGGATCAGAATTACCAGAGAACTAGGGTAAAGGTTATCTGCTTGGGCTTTCTTCTTGTGTAGCTAAGGATGGCATCACCTAGGGAAAAAAAAATAATAAAAGGTACAATTAAAATAGAGTAAATTAAGATATTTTATCCTGCTTGTTTCATGTTCAAATACCATTTCTCATACTAGAAGCCCGAGTTCACTTCTGCAAGAGATGTGAGGGGTAGTGGTTTTGTGTCAGTCAGGCAGTCTTAGAAAATTCAAGCACTAGCCTCACTTTTAAAATCCATAAACAAAAATGTTGCAATATTTATGCAGAGTTTTATTTTTCCAACACACAAGAACAGAGTCATTAGGTCAAACAAAATACTTTTTTCTGAGATTCAGTACATCCTTACCTGGTTAGATTTTGCACAATTAATCAAAACACTTCTTTCATGCAGCAAAATAAGTTAAATCAAAAAGAAACAAAACCAAAAATCCATCCGGGAGAATGAAGCAGCAAATCTGTACAGTTCCTGTTGAAGTAGAAAGTGTGATAAGGCCAGTGAGCTTCAGATCTTATTGCTCACTGTGTGAAAGCATATCTGCAATATACATCATAGATGTTGTTTCTTCACAGCAAGTATTGTGACATAGGTATTATAAAAAGTGGAGGTATAAAGTCTTTGGCAAAAAATATAGCAAACTGCATTCTTTCTATGGAAAACTTATCTTCATCTGTGATTACACTGAGATCTAGAGAAAAAAGTTAAACATTAGTCACTAGAGTAATAAGCTCCTCCTACTAAGATGTTTAATGCGATCCTAAACTTCTTTCTTTGGTCAAAATAGTACTTTCCACTGAGGGCTAAGAGCCTAATTAAAAAGAAAACAGAACAAACCTATGAAAATTTAGTACACATTCTAAACCAACAACAAAACAATAAATGGTAAGGTTGGACTGTGAATGCTATTACATTTTCTGCCATTCTTCCACATACAGTTGTGTTGCTGGTAACACCTAGAAAGATACTGTGAACGTGACAAAAATATTAATTATTTCCAAGGCCTTTTATAAAAAAAAAACTGTAATGACAACCTCTGCATCTAAGCAGATGCTGACATTTCAATTGATTGCTGTTTAATGCACAATGATAAAATTGATATAATCAGACCTTAAACTGTGTCAATATTTTTTTTTAAGTGAAAAGTTGATATTTTCCACAACAACAAAAAAATTTTATCTCTACTTTTCTTTTTGTAAGGAAGAAAATAGCAGTTTCTTAAATGTCCCATTTCCTTTGCACTTTTCCTGTGCCTGGATCCCATCACAATTGTGATCCCTTCCCTAGGGAAAGCCAGCGCTTGCTGCAGGTAGTGTAGGGATAGGTGAGCTGATGAGCCAGACAATATTTGTTAGTTGAGTGGCCATCAGTTACTGCCAGTTGTGTTTCACTACTTGTTTCCTCCCTTTTCCATCCTGAGACGGATTTGGGTTTTTCTCTTCCATGTAGGTACTGTTTGTCACAGAGTTAGTGTGAAGTCAATAATTTTGGAAATCTCTCTCTCTCACTCTTTCAAATTAATTTGAAAATGGTAAATTATTGCAGAAAGGGGCAATGCAGGAGGTATGATTATAAAAACTGAATTTATTTGGAAAGTCAGATTGAAAACTGCCAAGCTATGTGCCATTTGCTATACATGGTTTTGTTATTATCTTTCCATATACTTTATTTTTCTTTTTTCTTTTTTATTCCTGCTTTGCTAGCATTGTATCTTAGTTGATACACAGATGAAGAATTACCTTTTAGAAGATTTTTTCAACTAGTCTTTATTTTTTGTCCCATAAATTACATGGATCTGTCTGAACTAAAAAGTTTTAGAGCTTCATCAGTTTTCAGCCTGTAACAACACTTTCCACTGTTGATATTAATAAAAAATTATACTTGCCTTTCTCCCTTCTATTTTTTCTGCTGATGTTGAGAACATTTTTTCCCCATACTTCTGGTAATAAAGTAAAAAATTGAGTGGATTCCTTATTTCTGTAAACAACCCCCTAAATGAGCAGGTAAGTTTCACTTCTCTGTATTTTACTCTTTGGTTCTCTGGGACACATGTGAGTGGAGCTGATGTATTTGGGGAAGTGGTAACACTTTCTGCAGCAAAAAGACGTGCCACTCACAGAAGAGGCAGTTCTTGAGGTAATCCTTCATAAAAATTGGCAGTATATTGCTGAACATTCTTCATTCTTCCCCCCCCCCACTCAGGATGTGAACGTTGTAGGTATAAGCATAGACATTTGAAGTCCCTAGATCTGTGCTTGACTAAACACGCTGGTATTCTATCCTGCTTAGATGATGGGCAAATGTTACCCTGATGATCAAGCTGAAAATACTTGCAAAGTCTCAGATGTTACTCTTGTTTCAGGTATAAATGAAATAAAGGAAAAATGAACAATTCTGTAATCCCTCTTCGAGAGTTAAAGGAACAATCATGATGTGTCCAGTGAACCTTATGAGCCTTGGAGCTGCCAAGGCACTTCCAAGCAGCACCAGACAGAAGCAATAATATATTTCTCATGCTCTAATAATGATGATGTTGAGTAATAGTTGCTATACACTTATTGGGAGGTTTGTAGCAGTAATTTGTACATGTTAGTAGAAGTGTATCTCCTATTTCTTAATGCTTGCAGTGTGAATTTAAAGATTTTTAATCAAAATTACCTGGTAATCTCTTAGTTCATATAAAAGGGTCTCAATCAAACAGCTTTTCAGGGCATGCCATGGCTTGTGTACTTGATGATGCTGGAAGGCTATGTTATGACTTCCTTTGGGAATTACCAGATAACTATCCCAGCAAGCTATGACTAGACCATGTGAAACAATCCAAACAATCCTGTATTGAGTGATGAACTTGGAGGTTGGTATTGTAATGAGCACATCAGCTTTTTCTCCACAAGACCTTGATGGTGCAGGAATGCTATCTTAGTTTGACTGAACAGTATTCCAGAAGAGCTGGATGCTAGCAGTTAAGATTAAACCAAAGGTACAGACATTTTCTCTTTAATTCTAATAAAGTAATATAATGTTTTCAAGATGCAAACTGAGTCTTTCCAGGAACTTAGTTTAAAAAGTCCATGTTGAATATACGGTAGAAAGACCACCTGTGATTTAAACTTTTTTTTTTTTTGTTAAACCCACTTTTAACTTTGGAAGCACTGATTATTCCATTGTACCTGAAAAAACATCAGCAAACCAGAACTGTAAGCAGCAGTAAATTAGGCTTTACTGTAAAGCATTGTATTTGAAGTGACTTATCTGACTCATGGCAACTTCTAGCAAGTGTATTATTAATTTAGTGCGGTAAAGTGGTGTCCCGTCTCACTCAGTGGGGTGAGGGCAGAGTTAACTTTTGAATACTTTGTGCAGTAACCTGGAGTAACAATCACTCAAGAGGTTCAATTAAATCATTAATTTACTGAAAACTCAGTGGAATTACAGCAAATAGTGTCTTGGCAAAAGTTTGTAATTATATCATAAAACTTAACAAGACTTCAACAACAAAACACACAATGTTATTACCCTTATGTGCCCAGAATAAAGTTAGAAAGAGAGAGAGAAAAGAGAGAGAGATTAAGATATCAGAAGAAAGGTAAGATTTCACCACTCCAAAGGTCAGTCCGTCCATCAGTCGATCTAGCAATGATCTATATTTCTCTTGGTGGTGGGTGCAATGAAATTTCATTAATGCCACACACCACAACACAGGCATCCCAAGTGAGTTTTTATGCTTTAGTCCATTTGCATGCGAGGCAGGAGAGAGCGGCTCATCTCCTCCCTCTGCTCGCTCTTCATGCTAAATAAGGAGATTGTTCCAGAAATAGGTCAGTGGTCTTGGAAAATAGGTCGGTGGTCTCAAAAGTGCCTAGAAGTGAATAGTTTTGTCCTCTAGGGGTAGTTGGTGATTTGTTATTTCTCCTAGCTGGTCAGTGATCACTGAATGACCCTGGCTTGATTCCAGCCCAATTAATCAGGAATGAGGACTGAGGCCTTGGGTAGGCCTCAAGGAAGAAATACTGTTCATGCTTTTATCTCAAAAATTTATGCCTTCGTTTTGCAAGGACCTTCAAGAACAGACACATGTTCTGTCTCCACAGCATCTAATCTATTCCTCTCAGAAGTTGCAAAAACCAACTGTTTAAGGCATAACATATACCTTTAGGAAGCCTTTGTTTTGCAAAGAATAGGGAGGCCCCAAGGCCATCACAAGTGGCATGAAGTTTTGAGACTCGATTGTCCTTAACTACAGCCCTAGTGTAGCTTTAACCCTGCAAATGACCCAAAGACCCGTAGCAGTGTTAAAAGCAGGATTAAAATGGGATAAGGTGAAAAGCCTTTGTTTACTGTATTTGGTAACGCAGGTCTGTTCTGTCTGTGCAATACAGGAACAGAGGTCCTATTGCACAACGGAAAGCAAAGAGAGTTTTTAAATGAACGACAATACTTTGGAAGAATTTTTAAGTTAGTAGCGTGTATAAAAAAAGCTGTTGACGGTAAGCTTGTGTGATGTATCAAGACTAAGGTGACAGCACAACTGAAGTGACACAGTCAGCCACTTGCAAGGTGCAGTTCTGCATTGATTTTCTAAAAAAAATCCAATTTAGGACAGTCTCATTCCCTCTCACCAGTAGCACTTTGTTCCTTCCTTTGTGCTATGCTAGGTGCTATATCCTAGTGAGGATTGGATTTAGAAGATAAAGACATTTCATATATTAAACTCAAACAGAGGTAATAAATATCAGGATTAATATCTACAAGTATGCTTATGTGTTTAGAGATGTGTCAATGTGTCTGTAGGGGATTAACTATTTCTACAGGCATGCAGGTGCATTGCATGTAGCAGGGAATAAAGTAAGGTTGGATTCTCTAGGTATTGAACAGGGAAATGAAACTACTTTCCTTTGGAAGTAGTTTATCTGTTTAGTTTCTATGGATAGCTTTCAAGCAAACAAAAGACTTGATGAACCCAAATGCATTTAGTCCCCCTTTACTCCTGGGTACTTTTCAAAAGTGCAGACTATTTTGTACCTCTGTACTTTGCCAGCCAGTCTCAATGAGTAACTGAGCCCTGGGGAGCTGAAGACATGGATGAGTGGAGGAGACCAGCTCTCCTAAATTATGTTTCTTTCTGTAAGGTGAGACTATATGTGGGTGTGAAGTTTTGCAGAGGAATTGCCACTTTTGGCAAGGTAGGTTATTAATCAACTCTCTGCTGCATGCAGCTTTGAGCATTGCTGCCAAACCATCCTCAGCCTGAGGGTAGACTTGACAAGAGCAAGCCATCATTCTGCCAAGCTGCTGTGACAGATATACTGAATCTGTCTCATGAAACACTATCTTTTCTGATTTCTGTCTTGCTGAGAATAAATGGACCATACAAGGGAGTAGTCATTGCTGCCCTGTAAGAGTCGGTCTGAAGATGGAGCAGTATTTGCCTGAAACATTTGCGATCAGGAACTGAGAGAACTGAGTCCCTGACAGAAAGATGGACAATGACTTGAAGAGAGGCCTGAGGAGAAGCATTGTGTTGCACAGGTCTCTCCAACCCAGAGGGCTACTGCTAACAATGGCTGCTGTACGGACTTCACCTGCTGCTTCAGCCAAAGCAGCCCCTGCCTCCTAAAAGGGATTGTTATACAGTTCTCTCTGACCCAGGGACAATAACTCCCATCCAGAAGACGGATTCTCACCTGCAGCCTCAGTCACACCTTGTCCCCCATCTGCTTCCTCAAACAATGGCCAATGAAAAAGAGCATGCCCAGAAGTTCAACAAGGGTCCCGAGGTCACCCAATGGACCAGAGAGAGACCCCTGAATGCAGGCCACATAAGCGCTGGCAAAAGGAGCGAGGATCTTTCGAGCCTGCGCAGTTTAAACCTGGGTTGCGAAAGCAAGGCAGAGACTGGCCTCAAACAATGGGAGCAAGGGGGGGTGAAGAAGCATAAAAGATGGATGCTGACTGGACATCATTAAGATCTTCCCACCAGAGGATCCCAAACCATGACAGAGGACCAGCAGGACTCTACGGGACTGGAGACCAGAGGGACGCCTTTGGAACTCGACTGGTGGTAAACTCAGTCCTCATTCCCATCTTTCTCTTTCCCTGTTTCTCTTTTCCTTTCCACTTTTCTTACTCTCTTGCTATTGTGTGCCACTTGATGGGCAAAATAATACAGTAACACTGTTTGATTGAATTATAACCCCTTGGCATTTTTGGTTGCCTTAATTTTGTGCTTCGAGATCAAGGTAAAAGAACCATCACAAGTCCATCACCAAATGGACCGTGACATGCCCAGAGTTGGAGTATGAAGGAAAGCTGTTATCCTATGCTGTGCTGCCAGAAAAGATCCGGTTAGCAACACTGTGACACTACAGGTCAGGTAGCAAAGGGGAGGGATCAATGTTTTCCTTCTTCTGGCTCTTCCCCTTCTATCTTCTGATTCCATTTTAATTGATTTTCCTTTCCTTGCAGCTTCCCTCCCAAACATCACCATGCTTTCCTCAGCACAGCAATCCTTCAGCCACCTAGAAGTGCTGCTTCTTCTATGAGAGATGCTCTTCCTTTTGGGCAGAGTCACTGGTAAGCTAAACACACTGTTCTGGTGGGTGTATGACCGGTGCATGGGCTGGAGAGTGGGAAGGATGTCACCTGGGGTTTCCAGTGGAGATTTCAATATATTGCTTTACAGTTCCAGCATGAGATGAAAAATGACATTGCAGCAGAAAATTTTCTGTAGTCAAAAGCAATTTTATGAAAAGCAGAATTTCATTAGCAAGAGCTTAAAATATTAAAATTATCTATGATGATGGCAGACACCATAAAATGTATGAAAAGAAAAAACATTCAGCCCAGTCCCTCTGGGATACTATAGCATGCATTCACTCAAGTTTATAAATTGCATCACACTTCATTGACATGGCTTCAGTGTACCCATTAAGCTAAAGACAATCATTGCTTTTTCAATTTTCTCAAAAATAGCTGTAGTCTAATTCATTCCTCAGTTGAGTATTGACATCAGTGGGAAAAAAAAAATAGCTTTTGAATATCTATGTGAAAGACTTTCTGCTGTGAGGTCAGGTTTGTTTCTTCTGCCACTCTTCCACTTTTGCACAGAGATTTGCCCTAGAGGCTACCTGCATTCCATGCTGGTGTGAGTTACCACCACTGGTGTGGTGCATCTCTAGTTATTTTCCTGAATTGCTTCTTCCTTTGGGTTTAGATTATACTATTTTAGTATGAAACAGGCACATATAAGCTTTTTATTTGGGTTATCCAAAAGTATTAATGCTCTGAGCCCAGTGTAAGCCTACCTGCAAAAACAGAATAATCAACTGTAAATGACTGTTGAACATAAACTTCAAGTCATTACAAAAGCAGTGTGAGGAGGCAACTGGTCACTACTACCTCCAAAGGCAATAACTACAAACTAAATGCTATATAGAGGTATAAAGCATAAATGGCAACGAATATGGAAAATGTATATTGCTTCAAGGCCTCCCGCTTTTCTTCTGATACTATCTGGACTGATGTCTGCCACCATACATGAACTGAGGTCAGGAAAAAGTCTCTAGACTTTAGACTAGTGATGTCTGTTATAATGTTTGGTTTGACTATTTTTTTTCAATCAAGATATTCTAGCCTGATTCTCACTGTGCAGCTGGATACCAGGTACAGTGAGAATCAGCAGTTGAGAAAAAAAGAGGCTCTCTAAGATCTGACCCTTCTAGACAAGTCTCTCTTTGTCATGGGCATCAGCCCATGTAACCACTTCCATAAATTTACTCTTTGTTTTTCTCATCTTTTGTTTAGCCCTCCCCTAAAGGCTTTCCAGACAATAGTTTTGAGAGTTTATATAGATGCCTTCTATCAAATCATGGGTAAGTAAGTTCCAACAATAAAATGTACTTCAACAGAAACAGTATTGCAGTTCTTGTAAGGAAGCAATTTGTGATTAAAATTTTGTAGTTCTACTTGTACTAGGAAATGCTCTGGTTCTTCATGTGCTGCATCTTTTGAAGAGTCAGCTTCAAAGATGTTATTGAATCAGGGACTGTTTTATGAGTAAATATCTGGTGTGAGCTAATGATAAGGTCATGTAAAAACATCTTATTTCTGCTGCAGTGTTGTAGAATAGTTGTTGTATTAGCATTAGCACTTATAATCAGGTAGACTGAGAAGGAATCTAATCCTTGGCATTTCTTAGGCACATTTGAGTGTTCAAAAGGGACTGCAGAAGAAGAAAGAAGAAACTTCTTCACAGTGAGGGTGACAGAACACTGGAACAGGCTGCCCAGGGAGGTTGTGGAGTGTCCTTCTCTGGAGACGTTCAAAACCCGCCTGGAACCTTCCTGTGTAACCTCATCTAGGTGTTCCTGCTCCGGCAGGGGGATTGGACTAGATGACCTTTCGAGGTCCCTTCCATTCCCTAACGTGATTCTGTGATACTGTTGTGGCAGGATGCAAACCCCCCTCTCTCCCCCTCCCTCCTTCAGTATGGAAGAAGTAGGCACACCTCCCTCTCTCTCTGCTGTTTGAGGCTAACAGCTTCTTTTGTTTGGCCACAGAGCACCCTGGCCAGGGCCATTAGGAGAAGGGAGTGCCGAGGCACCAGTGAGCTGCTGGGTACCTGCAGCAAGTGTGGGGGATGTTTGGAGGCTTCAGGGGCACCCCACAGACAGTGTGGGGGTGCAGAGAAGCTTCTGGAATGCCTACAGTCAAATCTGATCAGCCTATAAAAAAACGGGATTCTCGTCGAGACTTTGCCCATTTGCGCGGGTCTCTCGGAGCACGAGCAAGATGCTGCCACCGAGAGCCCCCCACCCCAGGATGGAGACTCCGCTTGCCTTGCCACCACGTGTGTAAGTAAAATTAACCCTCGCAGGATTGCGAGTGTATTTATACTTTCCATGCACATATGCACGTGTAACTTTCCATGCTCAATATGAGCACGTGTAAAATTAATCCTCGCATAATCACGGGTGTATTTTCCTCCTGTGCTTCCACATAAGCACGTGTAACTTTCCGTGCACATTTGCACGCGTACTTTCCATGCTTAATACAAGCATGTGTAACTTCCTGTACACATATGCACACGTAACTTTCTATGCTCAATAGGAGCACGTGTATAAATTATTTCCTCACACAATTGCGGGTGTATTTTCCTCCCGTGCTTCCACGTAAGCACGTGTAATATTCCATGCACAATTGCACGTGTATTAACCCTCGCAGGATTGCGAGTGTATTATAAATTTACCCTCGCAGAATCGCGAGTGTACACTTTCCATACTCACTATGAGTACGTGTATCTCTTTAAAATAATCCCACACTGTGTTTAGGCAAGTGTGTACTCTTCCCGGACTCAGGGGCGGCTCCTGTATTGTTTTGGGTGAAGTCATGTGCATGCACTCTGTGGACCGCCTGTTGTATTAGTTGCTGCCCCTTAATAATTTTCCTCAACTGTTGGGACATGGCTAATAGAGAAGGGGCATGGCTCTACTGATCCGTTATATCAGGAAAATTTGTTCTGAGTTAGCATGAGTAGGCCTCAGTTAGCATGAGTCTGGTGTAGCATAGTGGAAAAGTACTGAGCGGTTACTCTCGGTCAACTGAGCGTTTAGATAAACAAGTTTAGGGAACTATCTCCAGCAGGGTGAGGAGGTTGCATTCCAGAGAAACCGCAAGAGGGTTGAGCTCATTATATATGCTATCCAATCAATAGATGACGAGTAGGCATAATTACTGTATACTATCCAATCAATAGATGACGAGTAGGCATAATTACTGTAAGTCTTATATAAACCAGCTTAATGTATCAATAAATCAAAGTATGCTTTATCACTCATATTGAGTCGGCTGCATTTCTTCCTCCGTCCGCTCGGGTCTGGAACTCTGATGGGATTTCTCTCTGCAACTGGCACCCAAACAGGGGACCTGAAGCAGCGGATAGGAGCAAAAGGCGCCGGGAGAGCAGCGACCGGCAGGCAAGAGCGACCGAACACTGTGCTGCGGTGTGTTGTCTCCGAAGCCTGAACCGACTGAAGTTCGCCAGTGCTGGGCTACAGGAAACAAGGGCTGCAAGAGGTCTCTTAATTTAGCAAGAGGTACCGTACTATAGTGATGAATAACGGAGAAATGGATTTAGAAGTAGCCCTAGATTTATTACAAAGCTTTTTAGAAAAGCGGGGGGTTGATCATAGTTGCGTTAAACAGCTAGCTGGTCTAGTAGCAACGGGGAAAACTAAGGGGTGTTTTCAGGATCCTGATTTATTGTTTGATGAAGGAGAGTGGAGGAAATTGGGGGATGTGTTGTGGGATATGGTCATAGACGAGGATAAAACAGCTAAGAAACTGATGAAACCGTGGAGGGAAGTAATTAATAATATTAAGCGTCATAAAGTGGAAAAGAATTTAGCTGCGGTAGCTTCACAGAAACTCGGCAAAATGGAGCCTTCCGCTCCGCCGATGGAAACAGGCATATCTGCGTTTTCAGGGGGGCCAACGCTGCCACCCTCAGGAGAAGACGATCTGTTATTTAGTACATGTAAGGCTCCTGTTTCTCCATGCTGGCAATCGGTGCGTGTAAAAAAGAAAACAGGGTTGAGTTCTGGTTGGAGTGTAGATCAAGTACAGCAGTCGCAGCAGCAGAAACAAAGTTGTGAGGAGTATAATGATCGGAAAGGTATAAGTGAGTCAGAGATGGAGAAAGTTGTGAAGGATACATCTGAGAGACCAGTCAGGCGTCCGGCACTAGTTAATTGGAAAAAGGTAATGGAGGATGCTGCAGAAAATGGAGATTTTGGACCAGGTTCACCTTTTGCGTTCCCCGCGCTATTTGAGAGAGATAGACATGGAGATCTGCATGGGCAGTATAATCTGATTAGTTGGAAATTATTGTCGCAGTTGAGAGCTACAGTTTCGGAATCAGGGTTGCATGGAGAGCCAACTAAACAGCTTTTAAATTATTTGTTCGGGAGTGCATTATTGTGTCCGGAAGATATTAAGGTAATAATGAGAATGATAATGACACGGTCACAGTTGTTGTTGTGGCAAGCACATTGGCAGAGATTTTGTGAGGCTTCTGTACAGCAAGTGAGAAATCCTAATAATCCTTTAAGCAGTGTAACGGTAGAACAGTTAATGGGGTTAGGACCATTTCTTGAGGTTCGAGCTCAATTGGAAATGGGCCCCGAGAGATGTGCTGAGGCTATGAGAACAGCTCGAGAAGCCATTGAGCATGTTAAAACATCACAGCCATCTCCGTCGTACATGAGTATTAAGCAAGGAAGGGATGAATCATTTGCGCAATTTATAGACAGGATTACTTCAGCAATAGAACAATCAGATGTACCAGGCTGGATGAGGGCAGCCTTGTTAAGACAGTGTGCATTGCAGAATGCAAATTCAGCAACTAGAGGTATTTTAGTGACGTTACCTGCAGACGCTACCATAGAAGCTATGTTAGACAGAATGAGCAGAGTTCCGGTAGGGCCACAAGCCATGATGGTAGAGGCTATGGAGAAGCTAGGGAGAGACCTCCTGCAAGCCCAGCAACAGGCATTTGCTGCATTAGCCCCGTTACGTGCTACTACTGTGGAAGTAGAAAGACGACCGCGCCCGAATGAGGGAAGACGGAGTAATAAATGTTTCAGATGTGGAAAAGAAGGTCACTTTCGCCGTGACTGTCGGGCGGCTCGACTTTGGTGTGAGAACTGTAAATCTAGCAGTCATAATACTGAAGCATGTTTCTCGGGAAACGGGAGAATGAGCGCGCCGAGCCGCCGCGCTCCGACAAAAGTGGCAGCTCCAGCAATCGAAACGTCAGAGGATCAACAGAGAGAGCGCCACATGACAGTGACAGCTGCTCCACTGGTACACTCCAACCTGCAAGAGCCGGGAGCCTCGGGTTGGACTTGGCAACCTCAGTAGATATCAGTTTGATCGATCAGCGGCCACAAAAGATACCGTCTACCTTTAAAGGACCTTTAATAATTAATGGACAATCACAAGGGGCATTGTTAATTGGTCGTTCGTCGAGTGGTATGAAAGGCCTTACGGTTATCCCTGGACTTATTGATGCCGATTACAAAGGGATTGTACAAATTATGGTTCAGACACTGTTTCCTCCGATTTTCATTCCGAAGGGTAGTCAAATAGCACAATTGATACCACTTCCGCAGTTAACAAGGGACATGACACCAGCATTATCTTCAGAAAGAGGAGGTGGTGGATTTGGATCGACAGGACCTGCTGTGATGCTAACCATGTCAATGAATCGGCGACCAACTGCGTCAGTTCGAATGGAATCTAGAGGACAATTTATTTTACTTACAATGTTACTTGACACTGGGGCTGATTTGACCATCGTAGATGAGGGCGCCTGGCCTCAGGATTGGCCAACAAAACCTATGGATAGGGGCGTTGAAGGAGTAGGAGGTCATTCATCAGTACGTCAAAGTATTGAACGTATTCTGTTCATCATAGACGGGCGAAAAGCCAATACATTTGTTACAGTGATGACTCTTCCTGCAGGTGTAAATGGACTAATAGGTCGAGATATACTGGATCAGCTAGGAGTCGTTTTGCCAACTGAAAGGGCTTTTCGCTGACGGTCACTGCAAAATGGGCTTTCCCGATCCCTCTTAAATGGACTTCAGATGACCCTGTATGGATCGAGCAGTGGCTGTTGAAAATGGAGTCTTGCAGCGGCACATCAGTTGGTACAAGAACAATTTGATCAAGGACATTTGCAACTGTCAACAAGCCCATGGAATACGCCTATTTTTGTGATTAAGAAAAAATCAGGGAAGTTTCGACTGCTTCATGATTTGAGAGCTGTAAATGCACAAATGCAACCGATGGGAGCGTTACAGCCTGGTCTTCCGAATCCGGCAATGCTTCCTGAACACTGGAAGTTGTTAATTGTGGATTTGAAGGATTGCTTTTTTACTATTTCTTTGCACCGTCTTGATACACAGCGATTTGCCTTCACTTTGCCAGCGATAAATAGGGAAGCTCCTACTCAGCGGTTTGAGTGGACTGTGTTACCCCAAGGAATGAAAAATAGTCCGACATTGTGTCAATTGTTTGTGGACAATGCGTTGTGTCCTATTCGTGATGCCTGGCCTACAGCGATGGTGTATCACTACATGGATGATATTCTTATTGCACAAGAACAAGACTTTACTGAGCAACAATTGCAATTTTTACATTGTCAGTTGTATAAGGAGGGTTTAGTAATTGCTAAGGAAAAAATTCAGCGACAAGAACCGTGGTTGTACTTAGGGTGGAAAATTACTGACTCCCAAATTCGACCGCAGAAACCGCATATTACCACTGATATTAGGACACTTCATGATGCTCAGAAACTCATGGGGGATTTACAATGGTTGAGGCCTGTCGTGGGTATTACCAATGCGCAGTTAGAGGTGTTACGACCATTGTTGTGTGGAACCGATCCCTCCACTCCGGTGAATCTTTCTAAGGAGCAAAAACAAATGATCCAGAATTTAGCTCACTTAATCACATTGGGTTTTACAAGGAGACGTGACCCTGCAATACCTGTAGATTTTTCTGTTTTTCAAACAAATGGTCATTTAATTGGGGGTCTTACACAGCATAAAGAGAAAAAGGGGGAGCGGGAGGAACTTGGGATACTTGAATGGGTATTTCCAAAGCTACAGCCAAGAAAGTCAATACAGCAAAAGGTCGAAACTTTAGCAGATTTAATAAGGAGGGGTAGGAAGCGTGTAATTCAGATCACAGGGCAAGAGTTGCAGACAATATATGTTCCGATGAAAAAAGAAGCAATAGAGTGGGACCTTCAGAATAGCGAGGAGTTGTGTGAGTGTTTATTCTCATCAGCTACAACTATATCCTTGTCTCCTGTAAAGGCGGCAATAGTGCAGTTTATTGGTCACAATGAATGGATGCAGAAACCTCTCCGTAGTAAATCGCCCCTAGAAGATGCCCAGACAGTGTTTACGGATGCAGGAAAAAGGTCCAGAAGAGCTGCAGTTACCTGGATCGCTTGTGGTGAGTGGCACCACCACTTGCTGGAAGCTGTTCCGGGAGATTCCTTGCAGACATTGGAGCTTGCTGCTGTTGTATGGGCCATGGGGAAATGGAGAGAGGAAACAATTAATATTGTGACCGATTCGCTGTATGTTGTGGGTGTGTTACACAGGATAGAGGATTCTCAGATTAAAGATGTTAAGCAACTGCGCTTGGGAGAACTGTTTAGACAGTTGCGTACATTAGTACAAGGAAGAATGAAACCATATGCAGTGATTCATATCCGTAGTCATATGTGGGATTGTGGCCTTGGAGAAGGGAATGCTAGAGCAGATAGATTGGTAGCATGTTCTGCCCCTGTTAGTGATTTTGTCAAGGCTAGAGAATCACATAGTGTCTTCCATCAGAATGCGAAAGGATTACATTCACAGTTTAAGATCATCGTAGAGGAAGCTAAAGGAATTGTACGGACTTGCCCTCAGTGTAGTCATCATGGTTCTGGTCTAGGTGTAGGAGTTAATCCTAGGGGGTTGGGTCCTAATGAGATATGGCAAATGGATGTGATGCATGTGCCTTCAATGGGTAGGCTCAAATATGTACATATTACAGTTGATACGTATAGTCATTTTGTATGGGCGACGCCACAGGCAGGGGAAAAAGCTAGTCATGTGATTCGTCACTTGACAGCGTGTTTTGCTGTAATGGGGGTACCAGCACAGATTAAAACGGATAATGGGCCAGCTTATTGCAGTGAGAAGATGCGTAAATTCTGTCAATTATGGGGAGTACAACATGTTACAGGAATTCCACATTCTCCAACGGGACAAGCAATTGTAGAGAGAATGAATCAAATGCTGAAGCAATATTTGCAGAAATTTCAAAGTATCACGGACAGTCAAGAAAGGGTTATGAAAACGTTGTTTGTTTTAAATTACCTCTGTATATTTGGATCATATGAGGAGCCACCAGTAAAAGTGCATTCAGGTCTCTCAAAGAAAGTAACTGTTCAAATGAAGGTGTTTTATCGAGACCCAGAAACTGGACAGTGGAAAGGGCCTGCGGAAGTTCAATACATTGGCAGAGGATACATGTGTGTACTTACTCCTACAGGGCCAAGATGGGTACCTGCAAAATGGACTCGGCCAACATTAAAGGACTGATGGTGTTTATCTTGACTGTCATTGGTGCAACAGCTGTCCCGCATTTGTTGATGAAGCAACAGAACATTTGGTTGACTTGGGCCAATAAGACGCACAATCCTAATTTCTGTCTGAGTCTCGCTTCAGCTCAAGAGCCATTCAAGACGTGTTTGATTGGAATACCTTTATCGGTCAATGAATCTATTGAGATGCTTACAGGATTGTATAATGTGTCTGTTTGGAACAACTGTAATTGTACAGGGGAACTTGATGCTTGTTTAGCTCATTTACCCTTTAATAATGCATCTTGTCGATTAGCTTGCTTGTTTAAGGCTCTAAATGCTTCTGCGAATAATGATCACTGGAGGTTGCATTCCAGAGAAACCCCAAGAGGGTTGAGCTCATTATATATGCTATCCAATCAATAGATGACGAGTAGGCATAATTACTGTAAGTCTTATATAAACCAGCTTAATGTATCAATAAATCGAAGTATGATTTATTACTCATATTGAGTCGGCTGCATTTCTTCCTCCGTCCACTCGGGTCTGGAACTCTGATGGGATTTCTCTCTGCACTCAACTGATATCTGAACCTGTATTTAAGTCACTTTTGGAGTGCTAAAACCCTGTTCAATAAAACGGTCCCTGATTCAATAACATCTTTGAAGCTGACTCTTCAACTGTTCAATAAAAGTTGTTTTGGACCCTGTTGTCCCTTAAACTAACCTCAGGGTGCCTCCGTGACACTGTAGTTAAATGAATCAGGAGCCTGAGCAATTCAAGTAAGGCTAGAAGGAGCCTGTCTTGTGTACTTAAGATACAGTTATTTAGAGGGCCATAAGGAGATGTCCCTGCAGCAAAACCAGTGGTACTGTGAGGAGGAGCGAGTTCCCGAGCATTGATTTGGATAAGTTTGGCTCTTGTAAGCCTGTAAATTCAGACATAATAACAGTAGCAGCTGTCTGCAACCAGGGGTTTACTCAAGTGGTGTCTGCTTACCAGTGGAGTAAGAAACAGATACTGACTTCCAGCCAGAGACAAGAAGATTTTGTTCTATTCCTGATGAGGACCAGGGATAATGTTCATTCTCTGTGAACACCATGTCCTTTCAAGATACTGTATTGCAAGCACTATGGCACAGGACATTAAAACACTGCAGAAGAATTTAATTTTAAATGTCTATAGAGCTAAAAAAAAAATAATCAGTAATCCAAAGGTTTGTGGACTGTAACTTGCCATGCAACTTAATGAAAAAAGCTGAGTCATTAATTCAATTCTTGAACTAAAACCCTGGGCAGTTCTGACCTTTTCCCAATCTGGATCTCATTCTCAGCACTGTAATTAGAAGCAATCATATAATTAATCTATGGCTAATTTGTTTCTCTACATTTATATTTAGTCACAAATTACAAAATAGTATTTGAATAATCAAATACTAAAGTAAATTTTAATTTTAAAACTTCAAGGCCTTGAAAGGTAAAGGGCTAAGGGCACAGGCATATATTACAGCAAAAAGGTATCATGTGGATGAGTGCAATATTGTTGTCTGAGCACCATTGTCTGTACCTCTTGTTTTTTTGACCTTAAGCAACCCTACAATAGAAGGGTTCTCTGAGAGGCCAGGCAAGGTAGACAGCAGTTTAACATTCTCAGTCTTTAAAGCTGTTGTGCCAAAGGCCCACCGGTACCCTTTTGGGTCCTTAAAACACCCTGTCCTGAAGCAGTCTATACCAAGGATGCATGAAACATTTGGGCCAGTCAAAAAACATTGCTCTAATATTCTGACTAGATGTGTTCATACCGAGCTGTCGCATTTTAACCTGAGCTAGCAATTTAACCATGATGGCTTTTTGCACACTCCTCCCCACTCCCAACCCCAAATAGGAGGGAGAATCAAAAGGCAAAGGAGAAACTTGTGGATCGAGATAAACAGAGTTTAATAAAATAACAAAATAAAGGTAATATACCACTACTGCTACTGTAATAAATTTTGACTTAGTCTTGTAAGTAACAAAACTTTTATTTTTAATCAAGCAATAAGCAAAGACAGCGCTGGGTGCGGCCTAGAGACCTCAGTCTCCCTTGCGGCACGCGCACAAAGCTAATGCAGTTTACTGGGTTTTTTATAGTCCATCTCTGGTCCACAGCTTCCGGGTGTAACTTTTCACTCATGTTGAAGGCTCGTATTGTGGTGGGTGTTGACTGCTGTGTAGCCAGTTTCGATCGCCTTACTTTGGTTACTTATGGGGTAAATACCTCAAGCAGGACAAAGCAAGTAAGCATACAAACACTTCTCAGAACTCAAACAAACATCTCCAGGAGCTTTAATGAACAAACATTTCTCAGAACTGCTTGTTACAATTTCCCCCTTTTCTATTTTTTACTTATTTTGTTCTTTAAAGCGTTGCAACTCTTGACCACTTAATACTAATAATTCAGTGTCATTTTGATCATGTAATTTCTCATATTTTGCCTCAATCAACATCAAGTGAGCGGCTTCTAGTCTGCCTTTCACGATCGCTATTACTTTATTTAAGATACAAGGTCCGAATGTTAATACTAGGATTAAAAGAATCAGTGGTCCTGCTATAGTGGATAGGAGGGTTGTAAGCCAGGGTGATTGTCTGAACCAGTTCTCATACCAGCTCTGCTGAGATTCATATTTTTTTTTTCGTTTTTCTATATTTTCTCGTAGTTTATTCATTGTGTCTCTTACTAGTCCTGTGTGATCGGCATATACACAACACTCTTCCCTTAAAGCCGCACAAAGTCCTCCTTCCTTAAGAAATAGTAGGTCCAAACCTCGTCGGTTCTGTAAGACTACTTCAGACAAAGATCTTACCGATTTTTCTAATGCGCCTATAGATTGCTCTATCCTTAACAGGTCTTCATCAACAGCCACTCTTAGCGCTGCAAATTGGTGGTTCTGATTCACTACTGAGGCGATACCTGTTCCCGCACCCGCCGCACTGAGGGCTATAAGGGTGCCTACAGTTATAGCAGTAATTGGTTCTCTTTTGGCCAAGTGGCGTGTTGCCATGATTTCCTCATATCCTTTTGGGTGATAAGTAATTTTAGGAATTACTACCACCTGGACGCAAAACTCACTTAATTGTTTTATGTAATCTGTGGAGACACAAGGTGTGAGCCCAAAGTGAATTTTCATTAACATTATAGACTTGTGTGGCTCCAAAGCTATCTGTTTTAGTCTTATTATTATTATCCAATTCTTCGGTTATTATTATATTGGGACCTATTGGCTGAGCTTTCTCCACGGGCGCAGGCTCCTTCTGTATCTTTATGAGCCCTCCCCGATCCTTTCCTGGTTCCCAATATCTGATCCCCCAAACCACATGGCTCTATCAAAGATACTTTACAAGGATTTACGTCAAATCTTGGAGATCCTACAGTAGTATTCTCTGTGATTACCTGTTTTTTCTTCTACTTGGATCAGGGTCCATTTATATGGTCGATGTGCCGTCTCTCCATTATTTGTCATCAACAAAAATGTTAGTACAGTATACCAGGTAGGGGGGGGTTGCATTTGCCCAGGTTCGGCGTGCTTTGATTTTGCAATTTGTTGTGCTGCCTAGCACTGTGGTAGCTCTGCCAATACTGCTGCATCATTCCATTCGCATTTTTACCCCCACTTTGTGTTATTCCTCTGCCTCGCCTGTCGACTCGGTTGCTTTGAGCCACGGGGTAAACCATCTTCTCGGCAGCAAGAATATTCTTCAGGAGGCCCCGAATGTTTACGGCGATCGCACCGTCGCTTGTAGGTTTCCTAGTTGCAGCTTTTTACCAAGGGGGAATGGCACGCTATTTCCTTTACAGTGGTTCAGCAACACACTTGTAATTTCAGGGGAGTCGGCTCATTAGGGTGGGAACAAACTCGTTCCAGTATTTGTTCCCCCAACTCGGGCCTTTGACCTCAATTTCTCCTCGTAAGGCTTTAAGTTCTAATGCCAATTCAGTAATTTCTCATTCAATCGAATAACACTGATCACAAGTCCCTCGAAGGGGAATACCGTCTAGGCAATGCAACCACCAGTTTTTCCCGGCACACTGTGCATCTAAAACATATAAAAGGATAACAATTACAACTTATATTAAGACATCTAACTCTATGATTTTTACAAATGGGACAACTTTATCGTTTTTTTGTACTTGCACGGTATGATTCAACAAGCCCAAGTCCATTTATTGTTTCCGTAGTTTAACTTTCAGAGGGTCGTCCCTGGGCTCTGCAGTCCAGGCGTTAGTCTTGACTGGACCTTTAACTCGGCTGGCATGTGTCCACCCCTTTTTGGCAGTTCGGATGGCTGTTTCTGTAGTGAGTAAAACAACAAAAGGTCCCTCCCATCGAGTGGTTAATGATGTTTCTTTCTATGTTTTTATGAGTACCTTATCTCCAGGTTCTAGGGTATGTATTTTTATGTCCAGAGGTGGACGCTGTACCACCAACCCTTTTTCCCCAAAGGTATTTCCTTCGCTTCAACAACTGCACTAAGTAATTTTTCATCTGAAAATCACTCACTTTTGGGTGATCTTGTGGCATTTCTAAATTGAATGGCATTTGATGTAACATTTCAAAGGGTGATATTCCGAGGTCTGTTCTTGGCTGGGTCCTTATGTTTAACAGTGCTAGTGGCAAACATTTTACCCATGACATCTTAGTCTCTATCATTAATTTAGTAAGCTGCTTTTTTATCTCTCCATTCATTTGTTCGACCCTTCCCGAGCTTTGTGGATGCCATGGAGTATGATACTGCCAGTCAGTACCTGGTGCCTGAAAGATTTCTGTAATAATTCTTGATGAAAAATGTGGGCCCTGGTCAGAATCGATAGCTTCAGTTATTCCATATCGGGGAATTATTTCTTCTAACAATATTTTGCTACCGTACGAGCAGGGGCCCTAGTTGTTGGAAATGCCTCCACAAAGTGCGGGAGATGGTCTACAAGCACCAATAAATAGTGGTATCGCCCGACCTTTGGTAACTCTGTAAAATCAATCTGTATTCTTGAGAATGGCCGATATGTGAGTTGCCTTCCGCCAGGGACTCGTTTCCTTATTTCTTGTTTATTTTTGCTCTTCAATTGTTTGCAAACAATCATGTATTAATTGTTTGCTAGATTCCCCATATAAGAACTGTGCAGGGTTCTGCAAGGAAGTAATTTCTAGGGTAAATTTAGGGGATTCAGTTAACATACTTTCGTATTTTAACAACCTAGAATCTGTTATCCATTTATCAGATTTTTGTTGCAAAACCCCTCGTGTATTATGTGGTGTCAAAACATACAATTCTCCTCCAAATGTTATTTTCTGTGCTTCTCCTACCAGTAATGCAGCTGATTACTATTGCTTGTAGGCATGTTGGCCAACCCCTGCTAACGGGGTCTAGCAATTTAGATAAATAAACTACCAGTTTTTTTTATGTCCAGCCCATTCTTGTGCCAAGACCCCGTATGCAGTCCCTGCATCTATATTAGTGAATAAATAAAATGGTTTCCGTATCATCTGGCAAGCTCAACACAGGGGCACTTATCAGCTCTTTCTTTATGCCTGGACTGCGCTCATATCCCTGCAGAATTTGTTCTAAAGCTTGCCCGAACAAGTTAGCTGACTCCGTAAACCCCTGGGGAAGTACAGTCCAGCGTAACTGTTGTTTTCTATGAGTATCTGGGTCCTCCCACTCAAAGGCAAAATAATTTCATCCAATGGGCAAGCCCAAAAGGTGTCCTTTAAGTCTATTACACTATACCACCTATCATCCGGGCTTATCTCACATCCCTTGGGTAAAGTTTGTATAGTTGATCGTTCTGCTCCAGAATCTACAAGAAATTCAATTTCTTGCTGCTGGGGGCCCACTTTTAGTTTTATCAAGGGCTCCGTTCCTTTCTGGGTCCCCAGCAAAAAGAGCCCCTGAAACCCCTATTCCACTTTAAACATTTTCTCATCCGCCATTTTCTTCCTACAGTTCCGCTTAACGTGCCCTTTCTTTCCACAGTAAAAACATTCTATCGGCTCACCCCATTCCATTGTAGTCTCGCTATTAAGGGGTCTTGTCTTAGGACTAGGGCCCTTATACTCTGCCCTTCGATCTTTGGATTTCTGAGCTGTACCTTCTCTGACTGCTGCAACCATCATTCGTACAGTCCTCCGCTCTTTTTCATCCTCTCTCCTGACATACACTTTCTGAGCTTTCCTTAGTAGTTCATCTAATCCACGATTTTGCCAGTCCTCAAGTTTTTCCAGTTTCTTCCGAATATCTATCCAAGATTTTGCTACAAATTGCGTCTTTAGCAACGCCTCCCCTACAGGGGTGCTGGGATCTAATCCCGAGTATAACTGTAAGTTCTTTCTAAGCCGTTCTAGCCATTCTGTGGGCGTTTCACCTTTTTTTTTTTTTTTTGTGTTCACTAAACACCTTTCCAAATGTTCTGCCCCCTCAGCACAGGTTCTCTAGTACCCTGGACTAATATAGTCCACAGATCTTGCATATGACCTCTGTGTAACGGGTCCTGGTTATTCCAGTCAGGCCTTTGCAGCGGCCATTTAGTGTCGGCTGCAGGACCCTGTTGGTGCTGTTCATCCCAGATTCACATATCGGCTCTACGGATCATTCCCCTCTCTTCGGGAGTAAATAATATTCCTATGATCCCTTGCAGTTCATCCCATTAGGCCCTAAGAATTGATCAACCCGCTCCGCTACTCCTAGCGGGTCCTCTAATAGTCTCCCCATTTCCTTTTTTAAAATCCCTAACGTCTCCAGAATTGAGGGGCACCGCCACATACCCCATTCCCGCCTGTGGTCCTCCCATCGCAATTTCTCGCAACGGATATAATTGTCCCATCATCTGGTACTGCTGCTGTCTAGTCTTACTACGAGTGACGGGCCCTGTGGGTTAACTAAGGTCCATTTCCTCCAGGTTCAGTGCCAGTGGTGGAGCATTTGGACTAGGGGAGGCACCGGGGGTGGTGGTGGCGGCACATAAGGCGGGGGTGCTACAGGAATTTCTTCCCCATGTCGCTTGTTTCTTTGTTTATCGCGCCTCCCATCCCCCTTTTCTTTTAACGGATACAAATTGATCCTAGTCTCTGACCCTATCCATAAGCGTGCATAGTCGCTCTCCTCTTGATTAAACGGTTCCTTTGAGTTAACGTAAAGGTTCAGGGCTTGGCAATTCCAGTCCTCAAAGGATCTGAACACTGGCCAAAACAGGTGGCCCTTACGGATTTCCTTACCACCCCGAAGTTCCATACAATAGTGTATCATTTTTATTTTACTCTTACCCCGTCTAGAGGGGTAATAATTCCAATATCTAATCATTAATCCTAATGGACTGTCCTGGGAGTTTCACTTGCTCCCCACCCATGGGACCAGAAGGCCTGCTTTTCTTCTGTCCCATCTTCCAGGGTACACTCACGCACACTCACACGCGCTCCCCTCGTTCGTGACTCGCTCCCTCGCGGGCTACGAGAACTGCACTACTGGAGGGTCCGCACTCGCTTCGCCCGCAATTGGACGTCTCAGTCGTCGTACCCCAGGAATCCCAGCCCCAACCCGAGTGGAAATCCGGCCTATACTCACGCATCCTGCGTCTTCACTCGGGTCTTCGTGCACAAAGTTTAAGGGGCTGCCGGCGTTTACTTTGCTTATTGCAATTTAGAAGGTTCGTCGGTGAAGGATGGTGGCAAAATCCTCCAAGGGCCGCTAGAAAAAGAAGCGGGGCGCCTCCCTCAGAAAGGATCGCCGCCGAATATCCTTCATCCGAGTCACAGCACCAAATTGTAATAAATTTTGACTTAGTCTTGTAAGTAACAAAAGTTTTATTTCTAATCAAGCAATAAGCAAAGACAGCGCTGGGTGCGGCCTAGAGACCTCAGTCTCCCTTGCGGCACGCGCACAGAGCTACTGCAGTTTATTGGGTTTTTTATAGTCCATCTCTGGTCCACAGCTTCCGGGTGTAACTTTCCACTCATGTTGAAGGCTCGTATTGTGGTGGGCGTTGACTGCTGTGTAGCCAGTTTCAATCGCCTTACTTTGGTTACTTATTAGGTAAATACCTCAAGCAGAACAAAGCAAGTAAGAACCCAAACAAACATCTCCTTGTTAGGTAAATACATCAAGCAGGACAAAGCAAGTAAGCATACAAACACTTCTCAGACCTCAAACAAACATCTCCAGTAGCTTTAATGAACAAACATTTCTCGGAACTGCTTATTACACTACTAATATATATATATATATAATGGAAAATAGAATATAAAAAAAAAGGTATTCAATGCAATCCCTCATGAACTCCATCCACACCAAGCAGCCAGTCCTGGGAACAGTTCACCCTGGTCCTTAACAGCTGCTCCCAGAAAGAGAAAAGAGAAAAAAGCAGAAAGGCCCAGAGGCCCATTGCAAAACAGTGGGATGGCAAAAGGCCTAACTGAAAGAACTCTCAAATGGACCTCCACTGAAAAAGCAGCAGAACTGGAATGTGGTGATGAGAACGACGCATACAGACACACATACGGAAACGCAGACACAAACACAGTTCTTGTTAGCAGCAAGAGCAGAGCCAGGCAGAGATGAGCCTAGCTGAGCTGAGCCTTCTTTAATTAGCCTTACTCCATTTATAGCTTTACAGATACAGGCCTGGACCAAGAAGTTAAACAGGATGTTTTCTTCAAAAAATGTTATTCCAAACACACACACCCAACACTCACATGCCATACATCCTGGGGGCGGTGTTCCAGCCTGAGATATCATTCTCACCAGCCTGGGCTATCACTCCTTCACAAACACACAATCCTGTGTAACCTGTCAAGGCCACCTTGTTTTGACTGATTGCTGTGATTTAATCATGTTAGTATTAGTCTACTTTGACAGTCCAGATGGTCATGTCAGTATTGATTTTCTTTTATCATCCGGGTGCCTGGAGCTGTACATCCTGCTGTTGCCACACTGGAATGGGTCTCTGTTTCTGTCCACCTAGCAGGAAAATCCAATTCTCTTTAAATATAAAGCACAAAGCTAATGGCATGGGATATTCTTATTGATCAGTCTGAATGTCAGTCAAGGTCTCCCTCATCTATGCCCACCTTCCTAGCTGCCTCATGCCTGTGGACAGAGAGCTCAGAAAAGTCCTTGGCTCCCTGACGACAACAAATAAAACACATTAACTCTGTTCCAGGGTGTTATCTTCTTGTTCTCAAACTAAATCCAAACAATGACCATGTTAGCTGCAGAAAGTTTTCTAACTGCATGAAGAAAATTAACTCACTTTCAGTCAAACCAGCACACCAACAGATACACCAGCTTTCTCTCTTTTACCTTCTTTTGCACTTACCCCAAGGATGCTTTAACAGGCAGCAGTCGCATCATCTCAGCTTTCACTCTCACAGGATACAAAGGTTGGTCCCTCTAAGCACAAGCTGGCAGCAGCATTTATCAGTGCTCTGACCACTCTATTGGCTTTTTTCTTTCTGTTCCTGTTTGATTTAGTTCCTCTAAAACAAGAATGGATTATTCTTTCAATATTCCTACACATACACACACACCCCCACACACACCCACCCACCCCCAGCATCGTTCCAGTCAGGGCATGTTATCGCTCCAGAGGTACTGTGGTACTGTGGTCCCTCTGATTCATGGTACTGTGCATGCCAGCATCAGTCTTTCCTTTGGACTTTAAGGCCACTATTCATTTGCATCTCTGCAATATAGATATCTATATAAGCTATTCACCTCCATCACATGTAGGAGAAAAAAGGTTTTTCACAGAAGGTTAGAGATTGGAAGGGACCTCAAAAGATAATCTAGTCCAATCCCCCTGCCAGAGCAGGAACACTTAGATGAGGCTACACAGGAATGTGTCCAGGTGGGTTTTCAATGTCTCCATAGTAGGAGACTCCACAACCTCCCTGGGCAGCCGGTTCCAGTGTTCTGTTACCCTCACTGAGAAGAGGTTTCTTCTCAAATATAAGTGGAACCTTTTGTGTTCCAGTTTGTACCCATTACCCCTTGTCCTACCACTGATTGTCACCGAGAAGAACCTGGCTCCTGACCAACCCCCTTCTAATACACCCCAGGTACTATTGGCTTTCTTGGCCACAAGGGCACAGTGCTGGCTCATGGTCATCCTGCCATCTACCAGGACCCCCACGTCCCTCCCCCTATGCCACTCTCCAATAGGTCATTCCCCAACTTATACTGGAACCTGGGGTTGTTCCTACCCAGATGTAGAACTCTACACTTTCCCTTGTTATATTTCATTAATTTTTTCCCCGTCCAACTCTCCAGCCTGTCCAGGTCTCGCTGGATGGCAACACAGCCTTCTGGCATGTCAGCCACTCCTCCCAGCTTGGTGTCATCAGCAAACTTGCTGATAGTACACTCTAGTCCCTTGTCTAAATGAATATATTGAATAATACAGGCCCCAATACTGACCCCTGAGGCACTCCACTAGATACAGGCCTCCAACTGGACTCTGCCCCATTGAACACGACTCTCTTGCTTCTTCCCTTCAGCCAGTTCCCAGTCCACCTCAATACCCAATCGTCCAGTTTAGCTGTAAGGATGCGGTGGGAGACTGTGTTAAATGCCTTACTGAAGTCAAGGTAGACCACATCCACTGCTTTGCCATCATCTATCTACCTCATTATGTCCTCATAGAAGGCAATGAGGTTGGTCAAGCATGACTTCCCCTTGGTGAAGCCACATCGACTGCCCCTAATGACCCTCTTATCTTTGATATGCTTTGAGATGGCACCAAGGATATTCCAGATATAACTTACACAATTTTAAAGTAACTATAATCCAGACAAGTAGCTCAAATATAATCATCTACATTTGGCCAGATGAAATTCATTTAAGGCCTTTGGTTTTATTTACACCACAAATCCAACCCAGAGCTCATATTCTAAAGACAGAAAGAATGACTTGAAGGAAAATGAAAAACTTTCTGAAATATTGCACACTACTTTTCCTTGCCTTACTGTTATCACTTGCGTGAGTTAGATAGACCCGTATTTCCAACAGCATCTAGTATCTGGAAAACCAACTGAACAATTTTGTTGCAAGCTAAAAGCCTTCTTCAAGTTTTTTCATTGTATTTGGGATGCCAAGGGGGGAACACAACAGAGCTAAGCCTTAAGTCTCAGTGTCAAGGTTTAAGGCAAGGCAGCAATAAACTGTGGCAGACACCCTCTGTTATCCCCTTACTTCCCACCACCCCCTTCCTTTAGACCAAAAAGATGATAGGAAAAATAAGGAGGAAGGAAGAGAGACTTAGACTTCAAGTTGGAGAGTTTTAAAGAGTTTTTACTAAGGCTAGTAATAAATATAGATATATATACACATACAAAATATACAAAACCCATCTTGAGTGCTCGATGTGGAGTTGGCATCACTCCAGCAGCAGTGGAGCTGGCATGGTTCCAGCAGGTGCAGGTCAGGCCCCCAGAAGTCATGGGTGGGACTTCACAGCAAACCAGAAACTGGTTGCAGGGATTACAGGATCTGAGGCCTATAGATCACAGGCAGACAGACAGGGTCCTCTCTAGATACCAGCCATGGTTGGAAAGCTTAACCCTTATGATCACCCTCTTATATAGGGGGTATGACGATTATGGGTTGGAATACTTAATTGGTCAATTCAAGTCACCTGTTCCATCCACCCCTCCTTAAACACACCCCTCTCATCATGGAATGTGGGAAATCTTATCAGTCTTTCTTGTCTACCATAGTAATAAATCTAAACATTAGCTTCTTCAGCATTCTGTTGGTCTTCTTATCAGCACTGAGTACAGCATCCTAGGAAAAATATGCAGGCTAAAACTCAGAAAAGTACAGACACCTAGGAGAACTTAGCTGAAAGAAAAATCACTAAAAGAGAACTGGTCTTGTTTTTAACAAAACCAGGACACTCAGCTAAGCTAATGGGTTACTTTCATAACTAATACATGGAAGACTGTTCTGAGGAAGTTTAAAACAATATTTAAATTTTGCCATACTCCACAGTAAAAAAAAATAGCAAAAATTAGATAGGAAATAGCAAGACACAAGAAAGCAAATATGTTAAATGCAGATTTAAAATGCACTCATGAAACATCAAAATAGAAATGTGCATTTAGTTAGGTGACATGTAATATGCCAATATAATAGTTATGCAAAGTCATAAGTCAACTTTCTTAGTACAGTAAATGCTCATAGAACTGTTGTGACTCATGACTTTGATTTGAGCTGGAAAACAGCATGTAAAAAACCCCATAGAAATGTTGCTTCAAAATATGTAACCAGTTATGTTAAGAAAAACAGAGCCTCATTGAATGCAAAGATAAGAAGTTTTACAGCACCCAGCTGTATCCTTGAGGAGATGAGATAATGAAGATTTTCAGCAAAAGGAGGGCACCAATCTGGTTTCAACCGAATTGGCAGTTTGGGTTCCAGACAATTCAGCATACTAAGCCAAAGGTAAAAAGTTCACAGTGACGAAGCTGAAGGAGCCTTCATTCAAAGACCCCTCCTCAAGACCACCAGATGGCAATGCGCAGGCGCAACAGGGAGGGGTCAAGAAGGAGACTGTGGAAATTATTTCCTGGGACTCATTTTAATAAGAACTGTCTTCTGGGAAAAGGTTATGAATATGTATAGGCGTTCCTGGGGTTACTATGAATATGTAACATCTTACTGTATTTAAACCCACCCACTATTGTTAGGTGCGCATGAATGGTGGATTGTTTCCCTTTTGCGCCTGACGTTGAATAAACATACCTGCTTTATAACCTTGCGAGTTGTAAAGTTTTATGACTTTATAGGTTGTAAAGTTGTTTCCACACGTCAGTGTTAAGATTGGTATCAAAGGTGCCAATTAGTGTTGACAGCAGGCAGATATCTAGTAGTCATCACCTAGCCTGAGATTATACATCTGGTATTGATTTTTAAAAAAATTTAAATCTAGGTATAAAAGGTTTCAGGCCCTATGAGCAATCCTTTGTGTGAACTTGTCTTTCTGGCTTGGGATAGATATAACTCATTATGAGAGTTACTAATTAAATATTATTAACCTGGAAATGTTGGGCTCCTAAATCTGCAAACCAGATGGCCTGTGTATTCTAGATCTTGATTCCTAAGTGTGCTGGGTCGGTCAAGATGGGGTTAATTTCTACACTACCAGGATATCCTGGTATTCTATATCATATAAGGTCAAGCTCAGGTATAAAGGCAGAGAAGTCAGGGGTTTGCTCTCTTTTTGTTCTGCCAGAGGTCTGGGCTGGCTGTTTCTTGACCACGCGGTTTGGTGCTTTTGTATTTCGTGTGCGATTCGCAGTTTGGGGCGGGGGGGTGGAGAGGTTTCAGCCCGAGCTGTAGCCAAGGTAGTGGGAGCCCGCTTACTGCTGCGAAGGGGGGGCTGCCGCGGCAGGACTGCCACATGGTGGGACTGTCGCACAGATTGGGTTGTGCTGTGTGCCCATCGCTTGTTGTACATTCTTTCATTATCGTTGTTGTTCCTGCTTCCTTATTTTTTTGTGTGTGGGTTTGTTGTTTTTTTTTCCTTTGCTGTTCGGTTAAACTGTTCTTATCCCAACACATGAGTTTTGCCTTTGTTTACTGATTCTCCTCTCCATCCCACTGGGGGCGGGGGAAGGGTGAGCGAGCAACAAGTGGTTTTAGCTGCTGGCTGGGCCTAAATTATGACATAAGTTAGGCACTGAAATTTGGAAAATCTGGGGCTGGATTATTTATTTTAGGGCAAATAGCTGGTGCAAATCCATAGAGCACATTGTAGGACATAAATAACTCAGTTGCTAGTGTTATAGTCAAATATGACTCAAAGAAATTGAAAATAACTTTTATTAAAGATAAATGAGCAAAACAGCATTGGGCGGCCGGGGAGTCACTGCTCCACCCAAAGGCACGCAAATTGAATTGCAGCAAAAAAGTGGTTATATATCGTCTGTAAGTAAACGCCCCAGATCTTCTTCCTGATTGGTTAGATGGGTTGCTATGCTGTTAATCAGTCTTCCCCACACAGCAAAGCACATTCCCCCCCCATAAGCACACAACATTTTTGCTGCCAAAACTTGAAAAACAGGGTGTACAACATCTTTGCCACCAAAACTTGCAAAACAAGATGTAACAAAGAACATTGCGGTTTAACATCTACACAACTCGGTAAATTGTTAACTTTCAAGCTAATCTTGGTTTGATTAGCAAATTTGCTTAGCTGCACAATCTATTACAATCCCCCCTTTTTCTTTTCACCCTTCAATTTGCTGATCAAACCGGGTTACAGCTTCTCGTGCTGCATTTAAGATAGAATCATTTTCATCTTTTAATTCCAAATATTGTTGTCTCATTACCATGAGTTGTACTGTATCGATCCTACTTTTAACAAAGGTTAAGAGCTTATTGAGAATACATGGTCCAAATGTTAAAACTAACATTAACTTTAGGCCCTAATAGGGTGAAAATCAAAGTTGTTAGCCAGGGTGATTGATTAAACCATATTTCAAACCATCCTTGTTGAGCTTCTTTCTCTCGCTTCCTTTGCACTAATCCTTCTCTTACTTTGGCTAAGGAGTCTCGTACAACTCCTGTGTGGTCAGCATAAAAACAACATTCTTCTCCTAGAGCTGCACATACCCCTCCTTGCTGCAAAAATAATAGATCTAGCCCTCTCCGATTTTGTAATACTACTTCAGAGAGGGAAGTTAAGGATTTTTCAAGATAAGAAATAGATTTTTCAGTCCTTTATAGGTCTTCGTCTACAGCTGCTCAGAGAGAGGCAAATCCTTGTTGTTGCTGAACTAAAGATGATATCCCCGTTGCAGCTCCAGTTACTCCCAAGCCTATTAATGTGGCCATAGTGATAGCTGTTAGAGGTTCTCTCTTCTGGATCTTATGATTTTCAGTACTCCAATGTATATACATACTTTCCTCCAAATGATAAAGTATTCGTGGGACCACTAAAACTTGAATACAAAATTCAGTATTGCTATTAATCACTCTCAGTGATAAACATGGGGTTAATCCTGTTCTGGAACATATCCACCATCCACCCATTTCTGGTATTACCCATTTATGTGAGGCTATCATTGTTGTGTTTATTTTATAACTACAAAGTTTTTCTCTTGTGAGTGGCACTCTCCCTAGGCACGTCCCCTGTCCCCTTACGTTTTGAAGAGTGATCCCTGCTTTCTTTTGTTCCCACCTACAGTAGTTTCTTGAATCAGATAGGTTATATGTACCATTCAGGGCTATTCCTTCATAAAATGGAGGTTTAACATCATAACACAACTAGCAGGACTTGGTCATGTTGAAGTCAGTATTATTCAAGGTATTGTAGGCTGCCTGCATTAATTTGAACAGAGGAGTCTTTTCCTCATCTATATTAGGATTCTTAGTCGGGGCTAAGGTTTCATTAAGGAGAGGAGCAACTGTACTATTCTCCTTGCTTCTCTTCTTTTCATCTTCTCTTATGATTACATTTGGCCCTACAGCTTGTGGTGGTGTGGTAATTACTTGTTTGCTAATTTGTATTAATCCCCCTCTGTCTGTTCCGGGTTCCCAATATCTAACTCTCCAGGTTTTTCCCACTAGCCATCCTTGATCTTCTGGTTGTAAAACTGTGAGTATTAAATGTTTACAATAACTGCCTCCTACTATTCCCCATGGTGAATCCCGATGTCGAGGAGGCTTACATCCTGAAGGTACCCAGGTTGTGGCTAAAAACTTATCCTTTACTGAAGGTTCCCAGGCAGATGCAATAGTTTCACAACCCCAATAGGCACAATAACAATGATTAGGATAGTTACAATAACTTTTTCCTGGATTAGAGGCAGGACAAAAATAGTGAGCTTGTTGGTCTAAACAGGGTTGTATAGGTGCTAATTGACAAAGGGAAACAAAAAAACTAGGAGATCCTGTGGTTATATTTCACTTAATTACAGCTTGATCTTCCCATCTTTGAAGGATCCATTCATAAGGTTGGTGTGGATTATTAAGATTACTTCCACATACTGCATCTATTCTTATAAAAAGAATTAAGCCAATTTTTAACATTTGTTTAACAGCCCTGTATTGCTGTCGAGCTACAGGATAATCTTTATTATGGCCAGGTTTCACACTTTGGAAGCTCTTGGAAAATGGATGTATAATCCCATTGAGCATCTGTACTAAAGTCAAGATTGAATTCCACCTGATTAACATGCCCCACTGTTTTACCCTTCCGCCTCCTTCACCTACTGGGTTGCTTCCAGCAGCGAGGTGGTCCATCTTCTCAGCAGCAAGGATATTCTTCAGGAGCCCCAGGTAGGAACTTTCGTTTGTCGTATCTCTTAATTACAAATTCCCACGCTTTAGCTTTTATCGGGGATAGATTACAAGGAATCTTGACCACTCTCCGACACACTATTCGGAGTGGTTGACCACGACTTTGTAGTTCTCTTCTGACTCCTCTTTCAAAGAGCTCCCAATAACTCTTTGAATCCCAAAAGTCTTGGCCCTCAAAGTCTGGTTTAAGTTGTCCTAGCTTGCCAGCAATATTGCTGATCATTTACCTCCAGAGTAATTACTCCTTTTTCAAATCTGATTACTGCATCCATTTGTGCCAACAAATTTCTCCCAAAAAGGTTTCGGGGAATTGGATATATATATATAAATTTATCAATACTTACTTGTTTACTCAATTCATATTTCAAAGGTTCACAAAAATACGCCCTTTCACTTTGGCCAGTGACTCCCTTTACCTACCATGTAATTGTTACTTATTGGCAATCCACTAAAAATTTCACTTGTTTCTGTTCATTCCAGGTTCCCATCAGTCTTTTTCAAAACTTGCTACTGTCCATTTCTCTCTCTGCCTACTTCTTCTGTACCTTCCCCAACATTCATTTTCCCAATATACATTGACCTCTCTCTAAAGGCCTTCAAAGCCTTCTAACCTTTTTAATTCCCTAATTTCTTATCCTTTCAACAATCTTCCTTTTCCCTGTTCCTGAATACTCTCTAAGCTTCATCTAACAACATTTCCAAATTTCTACTTTCTGTTGCCCTCAGTTTCTATAACTTCTCTAGGGTAGCTCGCACTATTTTGAGTGTCAGGCTACCCTGAGAGGCATACGGCTTGTCCTCCCTCCCCCTCCTTCCCCCTCCACTGCTTCTAGCAGCATTTCCTTTCTCTCTTTGCTGCAGTTTAGACACAGGCAAGGCCACATGGATGGGGGAGGTTGAGTTTATCTTACAGCTTGGCACAGGCCTGTAATTTATGTTATAACACAGGCCTGGGATATTTCGCTTTCTTGTTTTTCCGTTTAATTCCAGTCATAATATACTTCATATGCAATTCCAATTAGCTCAGCAATAGTTACATTCCTCAGTCCCATTAACCTTTTTAAATTCTCTTACATCTCCTGAATTCAGGGGGACTGATACAAACCCTGCCCCTGGCTGCGGCCCTCCCATAGCAATTTCCCTTAAGGGATATAATGCATTCTCTGGTCTTTCTCTGGTTTGGCTCCTGGTCACTCTCTTCTTTTCACTTGCTAATGGAGTGGATGGAGGGGGCTCAAGGCTAGGGTATATTGATTCGGGAACTGAAGGGGTAGGAGGATCAAAATTTGAAGGGGGAATAGGGGCAGATGCAGCCGGAGGTGGGATATAGGGCGGGGGTGATAATTGTGAATCGTCTATTTCCCAGCCCTTTTTCTTCTGTTCTTTCTTTTTCTCTTTTAATGTAAATTTATGAATTCGGGTGTCTGATCTAATCCATAAACTAGATGCACACACGCAGGGTGCGCACACACACACACACACGGGGTGTCACTTTCCTCCAAACTAAAGGGTTCTTTACTATTCACATAGATATTTAAGGCTTGGCAAATCTAATCCTCAAATGATCCAAATACTGGCCAATATAAATGGTCCTCCACTTGGGTCCCTTATGGGGTCTGAAGATTTCCTCTTCTTTTGCCCCATTCTCCTAGGGTCCTGGGTCCTTGACCTAATTTAACTTGTTCCTGATTGTTCTTATAAGAGTGTTTTGTAAGGGGTTTTGGATCTATTACCCACCCACAAAACCTATAGGAATCGCTTCAGTCCTTCACCGGCCAAGTCCCTTGCGGAAGATTGGAACTGCAGTTAGAAGACCTCCACACTCGCTTCGGAACAAGGTTCTGTCTCAGTCACACTCTCACTCTCACACAGGCAACCAACTCCCACCCAAATGAGTAGGATCACCTATGGGGACTCCTGCCCCACCTTCCGAAAGTGCCTTTCCGCACTTTGGGTCCCTTCCCCAACCGGACAGATTCACTTACCTCACTCCTTCATTTGGCTCTTCGCACACGAAAATTACGGGTTCTCAATTCCCGACCAAATGGAGTCACTTACACTCTTCTGAGTCTTCGTCAGGGTCTTCGTGCACAAAGATTATGGGGAACTGCAGTTTTATTCTTTTGCTCACTTATCTTTGGTTCGGATATCCAGCATCTATGACACAGGACCCTAGCCCCAGGACCATCCGTAGATGGGGGCGCCCTTCCTGGAGATAGGATCCCGCAGCACAGAGGTCTGGATCCGGGTCACGGCACCAAATTGTTATAGTCAAATATGACTCAAAAAAATTGAAAATAACTTTTATTAAAGATAAATGAGCAAAACAGCACTGGGCGGCCGGGGAGTCACTGCTCCACCCAAAGGCACGCAAATTGAATTGCAGCAAAAAAGTGTTTATATACCGTCTGTAAGTACACGCCCCAGTTATTCTTCCTGATTGGTTAGATGGGTTGCTATGCTGTTAATCAGTCTTCCCCACACAGCGAAGCACATTCCCCCCCCATAAGCACACAACATCTTTGCCGCCAAAACTTGCAAAACAAGATGTAACAAAGAACATTGCAGTTTAACATCTACACAACTTGGTAAATTGTTAACTTTCAAGCTAATCTTGGTTTGATTAGCAAATTTGCTTAGCTGCACAATCTATTACACTAGTACAGAATGTATCTACTGTTAATCTGAACAGCATTTTAGGAGATAAAAGTATTCAGGTGTATAAAGAGAGGCTAAAATCTAGATCAGTCAGTACTCTGCATTATCCTTTTTACTTTTTGACAAACTAGATTATTAATCATATTAATTTAATTTTTTCTTGATTCTGCAATTTTGTCTTTTTCAGTGTCTCATTTCCTTCCACCTGCCATACAATGTTCTTTGCCGAGGCTTCATCTCATTTTGCATTTACCTGTCTTACGCAGGGAAGTATGAATGCTGACTTGATGCATTTTTGAGGTTTTTGTTCTCTTTCCAGTTACATTCAGTGGATGTCATTATTGGCACCTCGAGGTTCATTTGGCCTTTCAAAGGAGAATTGGGGCATGCTCTGACTAAATTATCAACTCCAATAGCCATGTGGAGTTCCTGTGGAGTTTCTCACCCCACAGGACAATGCAGTCCATGTAAAATTCTGTGTCTTTCTACCATTGCACAGTATTAATGCTTTTCCTGTGCACTGTCTGCAAGTGTTGTTAAATTGGATGGTACTTCTAGTTAGCAGTAGTGCTTGCTCTGTAGCGTTGCACTCAGCTGGCACTGTCAAGAGAATAAACAATATGTTATATTCTCATTTGATGACAGCAAAGGGCTTATTACATTATAAAACAAGAACCAGTGAGGAAAAAGGCAACATGAAAAATCTGCTAAAAAAGACCATGAATGACATAAAGGTATAGGATTTTAAGTAGTCACATAAACTATGTTTGCTGTTACTCTCAAACTGATATTGAACATTGCTGACATATGAGAGCGCCATGATTTTCCTTTTGGGTAGCTGAGATCCTGTTTTTAAGGATTAGCATATCCTCAATAACTGGTAGTATTAAGTATGGTTAGAGTATTAAAGTACTGGGGATGTTCACGGAAAGAGGAAAACTCTTGGTGGATAAGTCTCCACTTGTGTAGCTGATTGTATTTGATTGAATAGAAAATTAACATTTCTGTAGCTTTTAGAGATTTAAAGTCCTTTGGTCAGAACAGTTTGTCACCTTGTTTCTCCTGACAGTAAACACAGGGAGTTCAACACTTTTGTATCAGTGAAAACTACCTCAGATTACCTTGCATTTTTTTTCTGCTGGAAGAACATGTGGTGCAGCAGTAGGGGAGCCATTGCACCTTTACAAGGCATTTTGAGCTAGCTTAATACCTGGTGAGCTAAGAGTCAGCCAATGTGTCCCTTATCCTCTGCCAACAGCTCTAAGTTCTGAGGATAAAAAGTAACAGTGGCTTAGGCATGAAATTATATCCAGCTGTTCAGGAACTTTTATAGTACCCTTCGAGGCAAATTAAACACATTTGTACTTAAATATCAAAGAAAAAAAATAATGAACAATGCATTGGGCAGAGCCTTACCACCATAAGCAATTCTACAAGGAGTCTGCAAAGATGTGTCACAAGCAGATTCTTTATATACACTGGCACCAGCACCAGTCCTCTGAGTGGTTGCACGGGGCCATCCCCCAGCCCAGCTCTGCTGACCAAAGGTGGCCTCTGAGCACTAGTGTTCCAGGATGGCTACAAGACGATCCTGAGGCTACTTCTTATCTCATCACCAAGGGAAACTTCACAAGGAGTCATTCTGTCTCTGGCATTCCTGCTTCCAGCCAGTTTAACACCTTCTTGCAGCTGGGCCTTCTTGCACTCCATGCCAGATCACTCCTCAGTCACAAATTATCACTGCTGAGCAGTTACAATTAGAATTTCCCCTTCACAGACTACAATTTCAACCTTGTAGAGTCTTATATGTGTGAATCATCCAACACACATGGAACTGGTTGCAATTTCTAACAGCAGTTGCTGTCTGGGTTCAACTCACTACAGGAACAAAAATTAATCAACAGTATAGTAACAAACCACCAAAATGAGATTATATTAATCCAGTAGTTCTCACTGAATTTGAAATTGCTGATATATCTTGTGTGTAACTTATTGTTTATAAGACTCACATCAAAGGAGAGAAGGGTACTTGGTAAAGAACCTGAGAATGACAAGCAAACTGCACTTATTGTGATTCCCATATGCAGCAAAATGCAAAACTGATAATAAAACTTTCATTAGTACACAGACAGTTAAGTACACTGCATTGGCTCCATGCAGATCACATCACTACAAGATGTGTTTATACTACTACAGGCATTGGCCTAAGGGTAACATCCCTGCTCTTAGACTAAGTGATGGGGAGTAGAGTGGGTCTACATTGCTGGAGGCTGTTGTAGACAGTGATCCTGATGTAACCTTCAGGTCAGGAAATTCCTATGGCTTTGGCTGGATGGTCTGGCAGGAGAGGATCAGTGTGCCCATTTTTCTTGAGTAAATATACTAACCACTATAGGGTTGAAAGTATATGGGTCCTGGCTGGGAATGGCTGGTCATGTTTTTACACCTATTTCGGCACAGACCTATGTGTTTAATAATATAAAGTGAGTACCAAAATGGGCCAAATAGAGCTTCTGGTAAGTAAGAAAACATGGTCATGACCAGAATACAGAGGTTGAGAGATCAGCAGAGAGAGAAATGAGGTAAAGGAGGACAGCATTATATAAATCATATACTATCACTATAAAATAGGGACAGCAAGGACAGATATAAATGCTTTTGAAGGGTTGATGGATAGCTGAAGAGGTAATACTGGCTCTTTGGATACTTTGGAACAGCCAACAACTGATAGGGCTTTTTCTACTCTTGTCCTACAGGATTAGATTTTTGACATAGATATATTACTTGTAAATATTATTAGAGAGGTAAATGTTACCATGTTTTTACTTCTCAGGTAAAGATTAGAGAAAAAAAAAGGGCTGTGAACAATGACAGAGCTTAGATGACTTAACAATGACTTCATCTTAAATGGAAAGACAGAAGTCACTAGGTAAGCTTTTTTTTTTTAATTACAGTGGAAATCTGAGAAAGCTTGGAACTTTTTTAGCTATAGAGGCAAGTGTTTTATAGAATTAAGTGTTTTATAGAATTTATATTGAATTTATGTAGAAAAGAGTTCCAGGTGTACTTAAGAGACCACCACAGAAAGAATATTGAGATAACCAGATTGCCTACAAGGAACAGATTAATAGATTAGTCAGCAAAGAAACTCATGTCAGAAAGTGTGGCAGTGGGGTGAGAATTTCCTAATCCATCTCTCTTTAGATCATATGCTGTCAGATATCCAGAGACCTAGGGACCAAAATCTGCCATAATTTTCTTAAAATATTAACCAATGAGGTACAGTTTATTTTTGTATGTGATCATCCACCTTTCAAAATCTTTTATCTTGTTATCACTTATTTTTGTTTGTTTGGCCTTAATTTTCACTTTTTTCAATGCATTATTTCAAGCTGACCTTTTTTGTTGACCGCACAATTATTGTTGCATTCCTGCTTGTTTCTCCTATGCAGCACTTAACTAGGAAAGAAACAGTCTCCATGAGCTCTGGAAATAGGTATTGCAAAGCCAAGCTTTGTAATGTATCAAGATATTTTTCCTGGAACAATATTGTGTTGGAACATTTGATCTATTGGTATGAAGATAATGTTTATGAAGGTAATAACATGACCAAAACAACAACAAAACCCCCTCACACCATTTATATGACTTTGAAGAACTAAACCATTTTCTAAGGACACAGTAGTTTGCTAATAGTCCCAAACTCAGGGCATAATGACTAGTAATTCAAGCTTAACATGAAACAATGCAGAAGATACGGACTATGTTATGGGCCATGTTATTAAACTGCAGATCTCACGTCCTTACCCCCAATAAGCAAGGAAAGAAATATAGGGATATCTGTGTTGGATGTCATTAACACAGCTCTTATAAAGGGGATATTCCTTCAAAAAGTAACAAATCCAATTAGCAGTAAACTAAAGGGAAAAATTGGCTCTGAACCATTGCAGCTCTACTGATGTTTGCAAAAGGTCATACTGGAAATACAGGTGTGCTGGTTTGACTGAAAGTGAGTTAATTTTCTTCATGCATCTAGAAACTCTTCTTTTTCATGGCTAGCATGGTCATTGTTTGGATTTAGCTTGAGAACAAGAAGATAACACCCCGGGACAGTGTTTTTTTTTCTTCAAGTTGTTGTCTGGGAGCCAAGGTCTTTCTGAGCTCTCTGCCCACAGGCATGAGACAGCTAGGAAAGGGGACATAGATGGGGCAGACCTTGAATGACATCCAGACTAATAGTTAAGGATATTCCATGCCATTGGTGTCATGATTCATTTTAAGAGGAGTCAGGATTTTCTGGCTAGAGAGAGATGGAGATAGAGACCTGTTCTGGTTCTGCTCCTGTGGCAGATGCACAACCCCCCTCTCTCCCCTTCCCTTCCTTCGATACGGAAGGTGCAGACACATCTCCTTCTCCCCCCCCCCCAACCTCCCCAGTGGGGTTAACAGCTCCTTTTGACCCCAGAACCCGTTGATCAGGGTCATTAAGAGAGAGGAGGAGTGGGGGTGTAGAGGCGCCAAGGAGCTGCTGGGCGCCCACAGCCAGAGTGTGGGTGCTTAGAAGCTTCAGGGCACCCCACAGCCAGAGTGGGGGTGCAGAGAAGCTTCTGGAGTGCCCACAGTCATATCTGACAAGGCTACATAAACGGAACCCCTGCTGAGGTTTCGCTGCCGGTTGTGCGGACCTCTTGGAGAGCTGGCCAAAGGCTGAGGCCGAGAGCCCTCCTGCTTAGGCAGCCATCCTGCCTAAGGTAATCTCCCAGGACCAGGATTCCCCCACCGAGCCACATGGGTGAGTGATAAAACATCTTAATAATTCCTCGCAGGATCATGGGTGCTTATTCCATGCTTAAATATAACCATGTGTATTTTCTTCAATAATTCCTCACCACTTCGGCAGGTGCTTATTTCGTGCTTAGATATAAGCATGTGTATTTTCTTAATAATTCTTTGCCAGATTCAGGCAAGTGTATACTTTTCCCGGAGTCAGGGACGGCTCTGGCATTGTTTTTGGTGAGCTACGTGTATGCACACTGTGGATCTCCATTGTTATTATTTGCTGCACCTCAATAATTACCTTGACTGATACTCTAACCTGTATTTATGTCACTATTGGAGAGCTAAAACCCCATCTTCCACCGGTTAATCTGCTGCACCTTCTTTACCGAATAAAAGTTTGGTTTGGACTCTGTTGTCCGTCTAAACTAACTTCGGGGTGCCGCCGTGACAGCTCCTTTTCGGTGGAATTCCATTGGGGAGCCCTTTTAGGCCTTTTGCCATCCTGCCATTTTGCATTGGCATCTGGCCCTTTCTGCCTTTTTCCCCTCTTCACCTGGCATTGACAGTCAGCTGATCGGAGCCAGCCCAGCGAGAGCCGGAGCCGGCGGGGTTCAGCCGACCACGAGGTTCAGCCGAGATTAGGAAGCTCAGAGGGAAATGTACAGGGACAGCTTGATTCCCGGCGAATCCCGATCCCCGCAGCCCCGGCAGCCATTGCGAGAGAGCGGCTGATGTGGCAGGGGGCATTCCCATGGTGACAGTGACCACACCCCCTCCCCTTGCCTTGAAAAATCCTTTGGGAGGGCAGTGACTAGTCACCACGTGCAAGGGAGAAGCAACCAGCTTGTGTAGCGGGTGAGTCCCACCCACACTGTGCTGCAGTAGCAGGTGTGGTAGCTTGTGCAGCAGGGTGCAGAGAGCACTTGTCACTTGTCAGCCCCTCTAACTTATTGCGAGCATCCCAGAGTGCTGACGACCATGGTCGCCTCCAGGAGGAGAGCTTGTCTCAGACTGTGGCTATGCAGACTGAGGAGGTTCTGTCCCGAACAGTGGCTGTTCAGGTCTCCGGCTGCAGGGAGTGCCAGAGCCTGCTGCTGCCGGGGGAGGGAGGCCAGCACTCCACCTGTGTGAGGTGTGAGCAGGTGCCACGATGGAGAGATGGGGACGCAACTTGATGCAAGCAAAGTGTCCGCTTTATTGTTCTTTACACAGTCCTTTTATACTGTTACATACATTACAACTACTATCGTGGATTATACTGATTGGTATACCAACTAATTAGTTCATACATATTACAAAAGCTGAACTCATGATAGGTTAGTAAGAAAGCATGCATATCTTATCTTAGTTCCTTGTGGCTACGTGCCCTACGTGCTGGGAAGGCTCTGCATTCCTCACTGTAACAAGATCACTGTAACAAGATCCTTTTACTCGACCACCAGTTCCTGTTCTTTGTTCTTACATCCACATGTTGTAACTTTCCACAGCCCCCAGTAATGCTGACACAGCAAGCCCAGTAACTAAAACTAGCATATTGACTACAGATATATATTTTTGCTAATATCCTATAAGCCTAAATAACCCACATCTCCCCCTTTTTGTTTTCAAACATTTGCTTCTTCCCAAGGTCGGCGTCCAACTAGTTCGAGGACGTCTTGCTTCACCAACATTTCTGTACTGGGAGTTTTCAGGAGGTCTTGTGCTTGCACAAGAAAAATCTTATTTACTGAAGCAGTTATCGACCTTCGTAAGCACTGCAAGATACATGGAATCGTTAGTAATAACACACAAATTACTGAGAGAACCAAAATTCCCTGTTTAAGTAAATCTTTTATCCACCCTGTAATTCCCCAAGAAGCTAGCCACCCATCGAGTCCATCCATTCCTTCCTGCACATTGTGAATCCTTTCTCGTAGTTCTGCAATCTGTTTATGAATGCTCACAGAGTGATCAGATAGATTCATGCAACACATTCCTTCAAATTCTTGACATCCATGTCCGTGGGCTAGTAAAAGGAAATCTATGGCAGCACGATTCTGTAAGACTGCATGTCGTAAGCTATCTACATCTTGAGCTAATCCTGACAAAATGTCAGAGGTCGTGTTAAATTCTTTGACAGCCCAGCATGCCAATTGTTTTATTTTATTCCAATTGCTTGCGGCCATCCCACCAGGCAAAAATAGGGACAGAGCTATAGTAGATCCTAAGGACCCTAAATTGACGTGATCATCGCAATCTGGTTGTAATTGTCGCAACGACCTTTTTGATCTGGTACTATTGCTCAGGGAACGATTAAGCACGTCCCTCATATGAGGTGCGAACAGCGTAAGTCTCCCAATATAACAAGGTCCTCCCACAGGTTTAAAAGGAATTCCGGGCCATGCTCTATCTCCACAAATTAAGAAATAGCCTTTTGGCAACCTTACCTGTCCAGTGATATTGGCCACATCTCTAGCCCCTGCATTTATCGAAATGTTCCAATGACCAGAGTTACCTGACACGTTTTGATAATGAATCAATGAATCTAATGTCTCTTTGTGACCATCTCGAATCAAATACCAAGTCCAGCTATCACCAAAATAGACCACTCCAGTCCCGTTAACAGGAAGAATCTCCGGTCTCGTATCAGAGCAATTTGCGCGACTTGAGATGTTCTCCCATTCCCCCTGTGGAGGGAAGGAGCCCCAAAGTGTCAGTTCCTGAAACGGTAAGTGATTAGAGAAATTGAGCCTTTGAATTAAGCCCTGCTGGAGCATGGCTCCCTGCTCTACTGGCCAGTCGCTACTTTTTGTACACCATCCGTCACTGTTATTTCTCCTCCATTGCCAATATGTGGAATTGAGTACATTCGACAAATCAGAGGTGTTCACGTAACCTCGAAAATCGTCTAGGTGTACATATGGATACCCAATTAAACATGTTCTAAACGGATCGCTTACTTGCGCCAGGGACAGACAAAAGTCTGTGGTCCCGGTACGATTTGCCCACGTGAGCCATACATTAGTACGAGGGTCAACATGATGCAAATCAAAGTTAAGGCCTAAGCTTATAGTACTTAACAAAAGGATTAACACTTGGCCCATGTCTGCAGGCTTTTAGTTTTCCTTCTGTTTCTCTTCTTCAGACACCTCCTTTTTGTTTCCTCCCACTTATCGGGGTTTACTTCCCAGATCTGTGGTACTGGAACAGATTTATCACATTCAACGGCTTTCCAAAGAACAATATTTGATTGCTCAAAAATATATCTATGCCACTTTTCCAACTTTTCTTGATAGGAGCGAGTTCTATCGCCCTCAATTCCAGTTTCCACTAACAGTCTCTGTAAGAGCCCCTGATGATCCTGCAAACAATAGTCACACCACCGTCTTACGCGGCACCTATTTACCCACTGTGGTCTTTCGCAGTCAGCACAAATTCTAAGGATCCAGAAATTGCACACTTTGCAGTCTGGACACTGAAGCTCTCGCTTATCTGTTTCTGAGACGGAATTCATTCGGGAGCAACGTTCTCCTCATCGAACGCAGGTTCTGGAGCGTTATCAGAAGACTGCCGTTGCAATGTTTCTCGGAAGGGTCTCACGTTCTTTGCCGGGATCCAGCAAGGACCTCTCTCTGTGGAAACACAAGCATAGCCTCTACCCCATGTAACAAGGGGATAGGGTCCCATCACTTTACCTGTTTCGGGGTCCCGGATCAATACTGGCGGCTTAATCTTGGGTTCAAAAAGGGTGTTTGTGCTAAAATGACGAACTACTGGAGGATTGCTGTCTAACAGGGAACAATTCAAAAAATTAAAAACATACAAGGCTTTCTGTATTCGCTCCTCTGGTGTAGCAGCCCCTATTCCCCCTTTTTGTTTTAATAACAGGCGTTTTAAGGTTTGGTGAGATCGTTCTATCAAAGCTTGTCCCGTAGGAGAGTGAGGGATACCTGTGACGTGTGATATACCCTAAGAGGCAAAAAAGGTCGTCAAGGTTTTGGATACATACGCAGGGCCATTGTCAGTTTTAATTTGAGAGGGTACCCCTAAAGTAGCAAAGGCGCGCATCAGATGTTTTTGCACATCGCGTGCTTTTTCTCCTACATGACAGGAGGCAAATAACATTCCGGAAAATGTATCAATAGAGCAATGAACAAACTTTAAACGACCAAATTCAGCAAAATGAGTGACATCTGTTTGCCAGAGTTGAAGGCTTTGTAGCCCTCTGGGGTTAACTCCTTCTGCTATAGAAGGGAAAGAATGTCTTTGACAATCAGGACACACCGCAATGATATTATGAGCTTGTTGTATAGTGAGGTCAAATTGACGCTTAAGGCCTGCAGCATTTTGATGAAAAAAGGAGTGGCTGAGTCTAGCTTGCGCTAATCGATCTGGTAACACCTGCACCGGTAGCGTAAGCAAATCCGCTTGTCGGTTCCCTTCTGCAATAAAACCAGGTAGAGAAGTGTGAGATCGAACATGCATAATAAAATAAGGGTGAAGACGGGAATCTAACAGGAAAATGAGTTCTTGTAACAAATTGAACAGTGCCGCATGAGAAATATCCCGTAGCACAGAAGCTTCTGCTCGGCTAACAATTCCTGCAACATAAGCAGAATCAGTGATTATATTGAGAGGAATAGACCATTTTCGAAACACTCGAACAACTGCAGACAATTCTACTATTTGAGGAGAACCCTGTACAGTCTCTACATCTGAGCTCCACTGTTCCCGATGGTCATCCCACCAAAGGATAACAGATTTGTGAGATTTGCCAGACCCATCCGTGAATACAGTGAGGGCTTGTAAAGGCTGGTCACTCCGCTTTGGAACAGGTAGAAGGTGAAAATCAATGCTTAACAGCTTGTGAGAAGGTGGATGAGAAGTGAGTTGGCCTGCATAGCCAGTCAGGGCTATACCTAGTGCATCTGATTGTTGTTGTAGCCATTGCAGGTAAACACTTGTTACTGGCATACATATAAGGGCGAAGTCCGTGCCCGCCAGGGTAAGTAATCGCTGTCTGGCCCTGATGATTAAAGATGCAAACATCTCATGTTGGGTAGAAATCGTCTTTGTGGCTTGGTTAGGCAGAAAAATCCATTCAATGATCAGTAAAGGGTCCATTTTCTGGCAGTCCCATTGAAAAATAAGTGCATAAGGCTGTCTAGCAGGATTAAGGATGATTAATTGAAAAGGCAATTCTGGTTCCCATCGATGCGCTTGTCTGGAGGCAATTGCTGCTGCAGCTTTATGCAAGGAAGCTATGGCTTCAGGACTAAGAGTTCACGGAGCGTTTAAGTCCGAGCTTCCTTTAAGCATTTCGAATAGGGAACGAAGGTCCGCACTAGTGATTCCTAACAATGGTCTGACCCAATTAATTGTACCCAGCAGTTTTTGTACGTCATGTAAGTTCTTTACATTCGCCTGTATTTGTAAAGGTTGCGGAGCAATAGTCTGAGCCCTTATACGCCATCCTAAGTATTTCCAAGGTGGCATTCTTTGAATTTTTTCCGGTGCAATACAGAGGTCTGCTGATTTTACAGCAGCCACGACAAGGGCTACAGCTTCCTCCATGACTTCATGGTGCTGTGCTGCCACTAGAATGTCATCCATATAATGATATAACAATGCAGCAGGTACTGCAGTTCTAACAGGACTAAGTATGTTTGCTACATACCATTGGCATATTGTAGGGCTATTTTTCATTCCCTGCGGTAGCACAACCCACTGATATCTTTGCAAAGGAGCTTGCATGTTGACGCTTGGTACAGAAAAGGCAAATTTAGGGGCATCATCTGGATGCAATGGAATGTTGAAAAAACAATCTTTGAGGTCTATGATAGTTAAATGCCAATCTCGAGGGATCATGGTAGGGGATGGAAGCCCAGGCTGCAGGGCCCCCATGTCTTCCATAGCGTCATTAATTTTTCTGAGGTCATGGAGCAAGCGCCACTTGCCAGTCAGTTTTTTAATAACAAAAATAGGCGAGTTCCAAGGACTCGTTGAGGGTACAATATGTCCCATAGATAGTTGTTCGTTAACTATTTCTTGGAGGGCGTGAAGTTTTTCCAGTGGCAGGGGCCATTGATCAATCCAAATAGGAGTATCTGTCTTCCAGGTTAACTTTGGGGTTTCACGCCCCTCAATGGCCCCGCCTAAAAATGTGTCTGGATAGACACCCCCCACTGAGACAACACATCACGCCCCCACAAGACCATAGGTACAGGTAAGATAAACGGTTTGACTGAGGCAACTTGTCCTTCTGAATTTTGAACTTGTATCATTTCTGCGCTTTGGCGGCTAGCTCCACACCCCCCAATTCCTGCTAACGTCTGAGAGATATCAGCTAAAGGCCACCTAGAAGGCCACTTCGCTTGAGAAATAACGGTAACATCTGCACCTGTATCAATGATTCCACTCAACACGACTTGCTGACCTCTGCAAATGAGGGTGCATTGACATATAGGACGTTTTTGTGAGATGGCTTGAGCCCATAAAATTAGTGGTTCTCCCGTAGACCCAAAGCTTCCCTGTCTCTGCGGGAGCATTTGGTCAGGGATTGAGACATAGTCCTCCTTAGGGATCAGTATCAATTGAGCGATACGACTTCCCTCTGGTACTGTGCAAGGAGGAAATGGGGTCCAAGCCATAATTTTGATTTCGGAATTACTGTCAGGATCAATTACTCCAGGCAATACAAAAAGTCCTGACAGGGTGGTGGATGATCTTCCCAATAATAAAGCCTGCGTTTGAGGGGGCAAAGGGCCTGCAACTTTGGTAGGCAGTAAGTGAACAGAGGAATCAAGTAGCGTTACTGTGTGGGCGGTTGCCAGGTCCAGGCCGGCGCTCCCTGCTGTTGCGGGAGAGAGACTGGAAACCCTCCGGTCCCCCGCTCCTCCCCCCGCGCTTGCAGGGGCGTTGAGGCTGGCCGCGGAACTTGTGTCTGCACGCGCCGCGGGTTCGCGTTTAACTGCCGGTTTCCCGGTATGGGATGCCCATTCACATCATATTTAGATTTACATTGGTTTGCAAAATGCCGTCCCTTCTGGCATCTGGGACAAACACTAGGTGCTGGGGGTCTCCTCCCCCCGGCGCTGCGACAATCTCTTTTAAGGTGTCCTGGCTTCCCACAACCGAAACAGTTCTGTTGCTTACTGTTTCCCACGGATCCGCGCATGGCCGCAAAGGCAGCAGCCATCGCTTCATATTTATGATCCATGGTGCCAATTCTGTTACACGCCTCAATCATCTCAATCAAAGTGGGATTTTGGTTTGGAAGCGATTTTAAAAGTTTTTTGCAATCAGCGTTGGCATTTTCCACTGCTAATTTAAGTAATAGGATATCTCGAGCCTCGGTATTATCTATTTGCCGATCTAAGGCTTGTTTCAATCGGTCTATAAATTGCATATACGGCTCTCGGGGCTCTTGGGTGATATTAGTAAACGCTTTCTGAGGCTTTTGAGAATCAGGAACTTTCAATAAGGCCTTTTTCGCTTCCTCCCGGACTGCTTCTAAGGCTTCTCGGGGGATATCCCTTGCCTGTCCAGCCGGGTCTGCGTGTTGCCCAGTCCCAGTGAGATGTTCTAAGGTTAAGGCAGCTAGGGCAGCATTCGCATGTCCTGCATACCCCAACAAAATTGTCTGCAATCCCGTTCTCCATTGAGACTCCCACATTGTATATTGTGTTGGGGTTAATAACAATCGCGCGAGAGATTTTAAATCATGTGGGGTCATGACATATGTATCGAATACAGAAGATAAAAGGCTTGCAAAATAAGGAGAAGACAACCCGTGCTCAGTAGCCGTACGACGCAACTCCTTAATCACTGAAAAGGACAATGCTTCCCATCGAGCCGCCCCCCCCCTTCCTTGATATATAACAGGCGCTACTATAGTTCTTGCTATCTCTAGCTCCCCCTCCTTTAATGCTTGGCGTTTGATCTCTCCCCAGGCATTATGAGGATCAGGAGGGAAAAGATCGGGTTCTTTTTCGGGATCAACAGGTCCGGGATCAAAGGGATCATCCTCCGGGGGATACCCCGCTGCACAGGCCAAGGGGGGTGGTGACGGTAATGATGGTGCAGAGGGCTTTGTCTCCCCTTCTGAACCTCGTTGGCTCTGCTCTTGCGCTTTCACAGTCTCAAAAATTTTTCTCCAGCGTGGGAGCATATGTTGCGCTTCCTCATCTCCAGAGGTAGCTGCATCCCATAATTTCACCCCCACATCGTCCCAAAGTTCCCGGGTAAAAATCGAAGAAGCAGTAACTGTAGGGATCTTAACCTGGACCCATTTAAGGATCAGCTTGAGGTCCTGACCCGAAAGGGTTTTTCCCCCATGCTTCTTAAGTAAAGCTTTCATTAGTTCATAAACGTCTCTTTCAGGGGAACTCGCCTGATTCCCCATGTTAAGTTTCCCGCAGCTCACCTCTCGTTCCAGACGGGGGTGACTACTTCAGTAGCCGGCTTTTCCTGCTTCTTTTAGCAGCGTCCTCAGTTCTGCGGGACTCGCAGCACGCCACCAGATAGGTGATTATCGGCCTCCAGCGGAGTCTTCACCAAAGATCACGTCGGGGGTCACCATTTGCCACGATGGAGAGACGGGGACGCAACTTGATGCAAGCAAAGTGTCCGCTTTATTGTTCTTTACACAGTCCTTTTATACTGTTACATACATTACAACTACTATCGTGGATTATACTGATTGGTATACCAACTAATTAGTTCATACATATTACAAAAGCTGAACTCATGATAGGTTAGTAAGAAAGCATGCATATCTTATCTTAGTTCCTTGTGGCTACGTGCCCTACGTGCTGGGAAGGCTCTGCATTCCTCACTGTAACAAGATCCTTTTACTCGACCACCAGTTCCTGTTCTTTGTTCTTACATCCACATGTTGTAACTTTCCACAGCCCCCAGTAATGCTGACACAGCAAGCCCAGTAACTAAAACTAGCATACTGACTACAGATATATATTTTTGCTAATATCCTATAAGCCTAAATAACCCACAAGCAGGTGCAAGACCTGCTCGACATGGTTGTGAAACTTAAGGAGGAGACTGAGACGCTGAGGACCATCAGGGAGTGCGAAAGGGAGATCGACTGGTGGAGTAACACCCTGACGTGCCAGTCGGAAAGGTCCCAGGGAGGTACCACCCAAAAGGAGATGGACCTCCTGCCCTCTTGGACAGAGGCGGAAGACCTGAGAAGGCCCCACCCTTGTTGCTGTCGGGCAGAGGTAGGGGACCTAAAAGACAACGAGGGTTGGAAGTGTATTCCGGTTTGGTGTCATGAGCAGCCCCCCTCCCTGCCTGCTTTGTCTCCCCAGGTGCCCCTCCGTTCCGTAATAGGTTTGAGGCCCTGGATCTTGAAGAAGAGGTAGGTGAGGAGGTGGTGCCAAGCCTGCCTACAAGATCACATAGGAAGAGGCAGTTGACTTCACAACTTAAGATTGCCTCTGATAAGAAAGAAAGAAGGGTGATTGTAATAGGAAATTCCCTTTTGAAAGGAACAGAGGGCCCAATATGCAGAGCTGACCCTCATCTTAGGGAAGTTTGTAGTCTACCTGGAGCCCGGATCAAGGATATTGCTAGAGAGCTCCCCAAACTGGTGCATCCGACAGACTACTACCCGCTGCTGGTCTTCCAGACAGATGGGGCGGAAGCTGCTTCCCGTAGTCTGAGGGGAATGAAGAACGATTTCAAGGTCTTGGGAAGGATGGTGAAAGACTCAGGGGCTCAAGTGATCTTCTCTTCACTCTTCCATCTTCATGTGACGATGTGGGATGGAATAGGAAAATTCAGTCTCTAAATGGTTGGCTCCAAGACTGGTGCTACAGGCAGGGCTTTGGATTTTTTGATAATGGTTGGTTTTATAAGACACCAGTCCGGACAGTGTCACGCGGGAAAGGTTTATCTTGCAGGGGCAAAAGGATGCTGGGGCAGGAATTAGCTGGGCTCATTTGGAGAGCTTTAAACTAGGCTCGAAGGGGGATGGCGTTGTAGCTGGGCTTGTCCCAGTGGGGCACCATTCCAAAACTGATGAGGACCGGGTGGCCTCCTATGCCCCTAGGGAGAAATTGGTGTGCTCTGCTCGCTCCCTGAAATGCCTGTACACCAATGCGCGCAGCATGGGGAATAAGCAGGAGGAGTTAGAATCCTATGTTCGGTCGGGAGATTATGATCTGGTGGCAATTACAGAAACATGGTGGAACAGTTCACATGACTGGAATGTGGTCATGGATGGCTATGCCCTTTTCAGGAAAGACAGGTCAGCCAGGCATGGTGGTGGAGTTGCTCTCTATGTGAGAGAGCAACTACAATCTACTAAATTCTGCCCAGGAGTGGATGATAAGCGAGTTGAGAGTGTATGGGTCAGGATCAAGGGGCAGGCTGACAGGAGTGACACTGTTGTGGGCATCTGTTACAGGCCACCAGATCAGGCTGAGGAAGTTGATGAGGCCTTCTATGGGCAGTTGAGAGTGGCCTCACAGTCACAGGCCCTGGTTGTTGTGGGGGATTTTAACTTCCCTGATGTTTGCTGGAAGGACCATTCAGCCAGCCAGCCACAGTCCAGGAGGTTCCTCCAGTGCATTGATGATAACTTCCTCATGCAGATGGTGGAGGAGCCGACTAGGAGAGGTGCACTGCTGGATCTCATCCTCACTAACAAGGAGGGTCTGGTCGAAGCAGTAAAGGTTGAGGGCTGCCTGGGTTGCAGTGACCACAAGATGGTGGAGTTCAGCATCTTGTGTGGCAGGAACAGAATAGCAAGTAGAATTGCAACCCTGGACTTTAGCAGGGCTAACCTTGGCCTTTTCAAGCAATTGCTGGGGGAAATCCCATGAGCAAGGCTGCTTGAAGGAAAAGGGGCCCAAGATAGCTGGATTGCATTCAGAGATTGCTTCTTCCACGCTCAGGATCAGAGCATCCCCACACGTAGGAAGTCAAGGAAGGGAGCCAGGAGACCTGCGTGGTTGAATAGGGATCTGTTAGGTATGCTCAAGCAGAAGAGGAGAGTTTACAGGTCATGGAAGCAGGGGCTGGCCACTTGGGAAGAATATAAGGCTGCTGTTAGAGGATGTAGGAAGGCAGCTAGGATAGCCAAGGCCTCCTTAGCATTACAGCTGCCGAGAGGGGTGAAGGACAGCAAAAAGAACTTTTTCAAATACATAGCAGATAAAACTAATACCAGAGGCAATGTAGGCCCACTGATGAACGGGGTGGGTGCCCTGGTGGCAGAAGATACAGAGAAGGCAGAATTACTGAATGCCTTCTTTGTCTCTGTCTACTCTGCCGGAGGCTGTCCTGGGGAGCCCTGTACCCCTGAGACCCCGGATGAAGCCAGGTCAATGGAGGAGTTTGCTTTAGTCAATGAGGACTGGGCTAGGGAGCAATTAAATAGTCTGGACATCCATAAATCCATGGGTTCAGATGGGATGCATCCGCGGGTGCTGAGGGAGCTGGCTGAAGTCATTGCTGGACCACTCTCCATCATCTTTGCCAAGTCTTGGGAAACGGGGGAGGTGCCCGAGGATTGGAGGAAAGCAAATGTCACTCCAGTCTTCAAAAAGGGCAAGAAGGAGGACCCGGGTAATTATCGACCAGTCAGCTTCACCTCTGTCCCTGGGAAAGTAATGGAACAGCTTATCCTTGGTGCCATCTCAAGGCATATCAAGGATAAGAGGGTTATTAGGGGCAGTCAGCATGGCTTTACCAAGGGTAAGTCATGCTTGACCCACCTCATAGCCTTTTATGAGGACATAACAAGGTGGATGGATGATGGCAGAGCGGTGGATGTGGTCTACCTTGGCTTCAGTAAAGCACAGTCTCCCACAGCATCCTCACAGCTAAGTTGAGGAGGTGTGGTCTAGACAATAGAGTAGTGAGGTAGGTTGCAAACTGGCTTAAGGAGAGAAGCCAGAGAGTGGTAGTCAATGGTGCGGAGTCTAGTTGGAGGCCAGTATCTAGTGGAGTGCCTCAGGGGTCAGTACTGGGGCCAATATTATTCAATATATTCATTAACAATTTGGACGAGGGAATAGAGTGTACTATCAGCAAGTTTTGCTGATGACACTAAGCTGGGAGGAGTGACTGACATGCCAGAAGGCTGTGCTGCCATCCAGTGGGACCTGGACAGGCTGGAGTGTTGGGCGGGGAACAAGCTAATGAAATTTAACAAGGGAAAGTGTAGAATCCTGCATCTGGGCAGGAACAACCCCAGGTTCCAGTATAGGTTGGGAAATTACATATTAGAGAGCAGTGTAGGGGAAAGGGACCTGGGGGTCCTGGTGGACAACAGGATGACCATGAGCCAGCACTGTGCCCTTGTGGCCAGGAAGGCCAATGGCATCCTGGGGTGTATTACAAGGGGGGTGGTTAGTAAATCGAGAGAGGTCCTCCTTCCCCTCTACTCCGCCCTGGTGAGACCCCATCTGGAATATTGTGTCCAGTTCTGGGCCCCTCAGTTCAAGAAGGACAGGGAACTGCTGGAGAGGGTCCAGCGTAGGGCAACGAAGATGATTAAGGGAGTGGAGCACCTCCCTTATGAAGAAAGGCTGAGGGAGCTGGGTCTCTTTAGTTCGGGGAAGAGGAGGCTAAGGGGGGACCTTATTAATGTTTATAAATATATAAAGGGTGAGTGCCATGAGGATGGAGCCAGGCTCTTCTCGGTGGTAAACAATGATAGGACAAGGGGTAATGGGATCAAGCTGTAACACAAGAGGTTCCGTTTAAATTTGAGAAGAAACTTCTTCTCATTAAGGGTGCCCAGGGAGGTTGTGGAGTCTCCTTATCTGGAGACATTGAAAAACCGCCTGGACATGTTCCTGTGTGACCTCACTTAGGCGTTCCTGCTCTAGCAGGGGGATTGGACTAAATGATCTTTTGAGGTCACTTCCAATCCCAAACATACTGTGATACTGTGACAGTTCAGGATTCAGGGTGATCTCTTCTGGGACTGGCTGCTCAGTGCAGATGGAGTTTGTGAGGAATTGCATTGAGTATGTTTTGTTTTATATTCTATTTTCCATTTTATATACATTATTATTAGTAGTGGTATATTAGTATCATTTTGTTATTTTATTAAACTGTGTTTATCTCAGTCCATGAGTTTTTCCCTTCCCTTTCAGTTCTCTCCCCTTTTCAAGGTGGTAGTGGCGGGGGGGAAGAGAGTGGCTATGGTGGTTTTGAATTGCTAGCTCAACAATAGGGAAAGTCCGCAGAGTCAGCTTAAAAGGTAAGGGTCAATGTTAAAAGCAAAGATGTTGACAGCATGTCTCTGAAATGGACTTAAGGGCAGAGCTGATACTGTGCTTGTGTGGTGGGTTGACCTTGGCTGGATGCCAGCTGCCCACCAAACTGCTCTATCACTCCCCCTTCTCAGCTGGACAGGGGGATAAAAATCCAAATAAAGGCATATGGGTCAAGATAAGGACAAGGAGATCTCTCAACAATTACTGTCATGGGCAAAACAGATTCAACTTGAGGAAATTAATTTATTACCAACCAAAAGTCAGAGTAGGGTAATAAAAAATAAAAACAAATATAAATATTAAAAACACCTTCCCCCCCACCTCCCTTCTTCCTGGACTCAAATTCACTCCGAGTTTTTTCTACCTCCTTCCTCTGAGCAGCACAGGATGACAGGGAATGGGGTTATGGTCACTCGTCTCTGCCACTCCTCCCTCCTCAGGGAGAGGATTCCTCATACTCTTCCCCTGCTCCAGCATGGGGTCCCTCCCATGGGAGACAGTCCTCCACAAACTTCTCCAATGTGGGTCCTTCCCATGGGCTACAGTTCTTCTTTAACAGCTCCAGCATGGGTCCTTACCACAGGGTGCAGTCCTTCAGGAACAGACTGTTCCAGCATGGGTCCCCCATGGGGTCACAAGTCCTGCCAGAAAACCTGCTCCACCATGGGCTCTCCACAGGTTCTGCCAGGAGCCTGTTCTAGCACAGGCTCTCCAGAGGGTCACAGCTTCCTTTGGTTGCATCCAACTGCTCTGGCATGGGGTCCTCCACAGACTGCAGGGTGAATATCTGCAACACTGTGGACCTCCATGGGCTGCAGGAGGATAACCTGCTTCACCATAGTCTTCACCCTGGGCTGCAGGGGAATCTCTACTTTGGCACACAGAGTACCTCCTCCCCCTTCTTCTTCACTGACCTTGGTGGCTGCAGAGTTGTTTCTCTCACATATTCCCATTCCTGTCTCTCTTCTGGCTCCTGTTGCACAGCAGTTTTTTAACACAGAGGTGCTATCATTGTCACTGATTGTCTCAGCTTTGGCCAACTGCAGGTCCATCTTCAAGCTGGCTTGAAATCTGTAAGATGTATTGCTTTTCTGTACCTCATGGAAGACTGTAGTATGTTTCCAAATCTCCTCTAACTCAGTCATGATTCTTTTACATTGATCATCATGTGAATAAAGTGTTTTCCCAAGATATATTAACAGGAAGAGGTATTCCTAATATTTGAATTTTCCAGGAAATATGTGCATACCCAGCAATTGGTCTTGATACATTTTGGGTCCAGGGATTCTTCTAATTTAACAGTCTGTAAACTTGCTATACCATATAACCAGCAAAGACATAACCGTAATGCATGTGTGAACAGATACCTACAAAGAAAACAAGCTAATATTAATGAATATTACAATGAATACAATGAATACTACAATGAATATTAAAAAACTTCCTTGAATACAATTAAATCCTGTATAAGATTCTATTTCAGTCCAAGTGCAGTTCATTAAGTTTTCCTGAGTTTTAGTGTTAAAGGAGTGATCTCTTCTGATTTCTACCCAGTCTCTGTACTTTTCTTTAATCTAGTGTGGTGAACCCAAGAACTGACTCCCTTAAATGTCACAACTGTGTTAGCTACCAACTGTGGCAGATATATTGTTAACCTCCTCTCCCCTCCTCTTCCCCTTCAGCCCCTCCCTCTTCCCACTAAGGACAGGCGATCGGGAGGGAAAGAAGGACAGAGAGAAGAGAGTTGGAAAAATTAAAAATGTTTTACTAATGCTACTAATAAGAATAGAGAATATAATACAAAATATGCAAAAACAATCTTGAAAAGTCCCAGTAACTGCAGAGCCGGCACCCAAAGTCCTGGATTGGACTCTGCGGCCAACCGGAACTGGATTCAGTCTCTCACTAGGCCTCAGTTAACAGGGACAACTAGCAAGGTCCTCTCCAGGTGCTGCCAAGTCCCTGGGAAAAAACAATCCCACGAATTGTTACCCCAGTCCACAAAAAGGGCTGCAGAGCTGACCCTGGCAACTACAGGCCTGTCAGCCTGACCTCAGTGCCTGGCAGGGTTATGGAGCAGATCATCCTGAATGGAATCACACAGCACCTTCAGGATGGACAAGGGATCAGACCCAGCCAGCATGGGTTTAGGAGGGGCAGGTCCTGTCTGACCAACCTGATCTCCTTTTATGATCAGGTGACTCACCTGGTGGATGAGGGGAAAGCCGTGGATGTGGTCTATCTGGACTTCACCAAGGCCTTTGACACTGTCTCCCATAATATACTCTTGCAAAATCTGGTAGCCCATGGCTTGGACAAGTGTACTCTACGCTGGGTTAAGAACTGGCTGGAGGGCCGGGCCCAGAGAGTGCTGGTGAATGGGGCTGCATCTAGCTGGCGGACAGTCACTAGTGGTGTTCCCCAGGGGTCAGTGTTGGGTCCAGTCCTGTTTAACATCTTTATTGACGATTTAGATGAGGGGATTGAGACCATCATCAGCAAATTTGCTGATGACACCAAGTTGGAAGGGAGTGTCGACCTGCTGGAAGGCAGGAGGGCTCTGCAGAGGGATCTGGATAGACTGGAAAAATGGGCCGATTCCAATGGGATGAAGTTCAATAAGGCCAAGTGCCGGGTGCTGCACTTTGGTCACAACAACCCCCTGCAGCGCAGAGTGGCTGGAGAGCAGTCAGACAGAAAGGGACCTGGGGGTACTAATTGACAGGAAGCTCAACATGAGCCAACAGTGTGCCCAGGTGGCCAAGAAGGCCAACGGTATCCTGTCCTGTATCAAAAATAGCGTGGTCAGCAGGACAAGGGAAGTGATCCTTCCCCTGTACTCTGCATTGGTGAGGCCACACCTGGAGTATTGTGTTCAGTTCTGGGCCCCTCAGTTCAGGAAAGACATTGAAGTGCTGGAGCGGGTCCAGAGAAGAGCAACACGACTGGTGAAGGGACTTGAACATAAGACCTATGGGGAGAGGCTGAGGGAGCTGGGGTTGTTTAGTCTAGAGAAGAGGAGGCTTAGAGGTGACCTCATCACTCTCTATAACTACCTGAAGGGAAGTTCTAGCCAGGTGGGGATTGGTCTCTTCTCCCAGGCAGTTAGCAATAGGACAAGGGGGCATGGGCTTAAACTCTACCAGGGGAAATTTAGGCTGGATATTAGAAAGAAATTCTTTACAGAGAGAGTGGTCAGACATTGGAATGGTCTGCCCAGGGAGGTAGTGGACTCGCCGTCCCTGGAGGTTTTTAAACTGAGATTGGACATGGCACTTAGTGCCATGATCTAGTAAACGGACTAGAGGTGGACCAAGGGTTGGACTCAATGATCTCTGAGGTCTTTTCCAACCCAGTTGATTCTGTGATTCTGTGACTGGGCTTGCCTTTGCCCGAGGCAGGAGTAACCCAGACTGCCTTTCTTAACATATTTTTCATGTGTACTACAGGGACTTTATCTCCTTCTACAGTAGGCAGAATTTCTGATTGGGCAGGCCCAGCTCGATTGGTTGATCCTCTAGTGTTGACCAACCAAGTGGCTTTTGCTAAATGTGAATCGCAGTTTGTAAAGGTTCCACCACCAAGTGCCTTTAGTGTAGTTTTTAACAAACCATTGTACCTTTCAATTTTCCCAGAGGCTGGTGCATGATACGGAATATGATATACCCACTCAATACCATGTTCTTTGGCCCAATTGTCTATAAGACTGTTTTTGAAATGAGTACCATTGTCTGATTCAATTCTTTCTGGCATACCATGTCGCCAAGGACTTGCTTTTCAAGGCCCAAGATAGTATTCTGGGCTGTAGCATGAAGTATGGCATATGTTTCAAACCATCCAGTGGTTGCTTCCACCATTGTAAGTACATAACGCTTCCCTTGACGTGTTTGTGGAAGTGTAATACAATCAATCTGTCAAGCTTCTCCATACTTACACTTGAACCATCGCCCCCCATACCATACAGGCTTTAACCATTTCGCTTGTTTGATTTCAGATCAAGTTTCACATTCATGAATAACCTGTGAATTAGTGTCCATAGTTAAGTCCACCCCTCGATCATGAGCCTATTTATATGTTGCATCTCTACCTTGATGCCCTGAAGCATCATGGGCCCACCAAGCTAGGAAAAGTTAACCTTTACATTGCCTGTCCAAGTCCACCTCAGCTACTTAAATCTTAGCGGCTTGATCCGCTTGTTGCTTGTTTCAATGTTCCTCGGTAGCTCGACTTTTAGGCACATGACAAACTTCTACAGGCAGGCTCTCTAGCCGAGCAGCAATGTCTTGCCACAGTGTGGCAGCCCAAATGGGTTTACCTCTGCGCTGCCAGTTGCTTTTCTTCCATTGCTGTATCCACCCCCACAAGGCATTTGCTACCATCCATGAGTCAGTATAAAGATAAAGTACTAGCCACTTCTCTCAGATCCTTTGTATCCTCAACTCCAAAAACCTAAGGGTCGACCTCAAGTTTCTCCTGGTGCTTTCTTCCGGAGGCTCCAAGTAAGTCCATTATCTCCGGCTGCAGTGTAGAGCACATTTTTAATATCTAGTCCAGTCCAAACTGGTCCAAGGGACACCGCGTCAGTTCTCAAGCTTAATTTGTACAAAGGCTTGTTGTTGTTCAGGGTTCCACTCAAATTGGTTCTTTTTCCGAGTCACTCGATAGAAAGGTCTCACAATCTGGCTGTAGTCAGGAATATGCATTCTCCAAAAACCTACAATGCCCAAGAAAGTCTGTGTCTCCTTTTTATTAGTAGGTGGAGACATTGCTGCAACTTTGTTGATCACATCCATTGGGATCTGATGATGGCCATCTTGCCATTTTATTCCTGAAAACTGGATCTCTCGTGCAGGTCCCTTGACCTTGCTTCGTTTTATGGCAAAACCAGCATCCAAAAGAATCTGAATTATTCTCTCACCTTTCTCGAAGACTTCTTTTGCTGTGTCGCCCCATACGATGATGTCATCAATATATTGCAAGTGTTCTGGAGCTTTACCTTGCTCCAGTGTGGTCTGGATCAGTCCATGGCAGATGGTAGGGATATGTTTCCACCCCTGGGGCAGTCGATTCCAGGTGTACTGGATGCCCCTCCAGGTGAAAGCAATCTGCAGCCTGTGGCATAACTTCATTCAGGCCACAAATGGCCAAACTGAGCTGTTAAAAGGTGAGCGAGTCTTACTGATCACATCCTGGCTTTCCAATTGACGGATCAACTTCTGGATAGGAATCAAAGAGTCTCAGTTGGTGCTATATTGCCGGCGATGCACTGTTGTGGTAGCAATTGGCACCTGCTGATCGTCAACCATCAGCAGTCCTACAACAGAAGGGTCATCTGAAAGACCAGGCAAATCAGACAGCTGTTCAGTTTTCTCATTGTCCACAGCTGCTATACCAAATGCCCACCTATACCCTTTTGGGTCCTTAAAATACCTTCTCCTGAGGTAGTCTATGCCAAGGATGCATGGAGCATCTGGACCAGTCACAATGGGATGCTTTTGCCAGTTTTTCCAGTTAGGCTCGTTTCAGCCTCTACAACAGTCAGTTCCTGGGATCCCCAAGTCACTCCAACAATATTGATGGATTGCGTTCCTTTATAGTTAGGAGGAATTTTCATGCACTGTGCACCAGTATCCACTAAAGCTTTGTACTCCTGGGGGTGTGTTGTACCAGGCCATCGTATTTGTACAGTCCAATAAACTCTGTTATCCCGTTCCTCCACCTGGTTGGAGGCAGGGCACCTCTAATTTCTGTTTTGCACAGTCTCTGGGTGTGAATTAGAGGTTCTTTCGAGAGCATCAGAATCTCTTCTGCTCCTTTTGTAAACTGGAGCAGCCACCTTCCTAGGAGTTTTTCCTTTTATCTCACGTACCTGTTCTTGAAGTTCTGAGGTAGATCTTCCATGCCACCTATTCATGTTTTCTCCTTGCTCATGTAGGGAGAACCACAGTGAACCTTTTTTGTGGACTGCCTCTGTCTTGTCTCTCGAGACTGGAAACGCCTTCTCCTAATAGCTGAAACATAGGTTCGTATAGGTCGTGAATGGTACGTGTCTTCTCTGATTTCTTTGATTTCTTGCAACAGCTTTTCAAACCGGTCATCAGATTTTTCACACAGTTTCTCCACAGCAGAGACACAAGCCCGTAGAGAACCAGCAAGGCTGTCCTCAAAGTCCCGGAGCTGCTCGATCACTTCAGTAATATTTTGTACACCTCCAGCTGACCAGACCATTCCTGCAAATGACTTAGCATATGCAGGTGGTGCACGTTGTACAAATCTGTGCCACAGAGGTCGTGTACAATTGATTCTATCTGGGTCTGTCCCCTCTTGGCTGTTTGGTCCAAAATAGATGATCTCTTGCACAGCTAATTCTCTCAGGAACTGGATACCTCTCTCCATAGTATTCCATTTCCCTAACTTGGATATACCATCTTCCTTGTAGGGAAATCGTACTTTCATAGCTGCCAGGAGTCTGGTCCAGAGGGTAGTGGCATTAGACTCTCTTGAAATTGCCCTATCAATGGTGGAATCTTTTGACAGAGATCCCAGCTGCCTGGGATCTTCCAATTCGATTGTTTCTGCCCCATTGTCCCAACATCGGAGCAGCCAGCTTACAACATTCTTGCCTTCACGACGACTCAAGTCTTTTCGCAGATCTCTCAGCTCACCTGGAGAAAAGGACTGAGTGGTGGTCACTTCATCTCCTCCCTGCGCTGATGATGCCCCTTGGGTTGATGTTGGCCCTGTGGCCCCTGTGCCATCACCTGCTGCACGAGGAGTCTTTCTACTCCATTCAAAGATGAAAAGCTTCTGGCTCTCTGAATCCAATGGTATACAGAGAAAGGCATCTTTCAAGTCTAAAACAGTAAAATAAACATTATTTCCTGCTATATTAGTCAAAAGAGTGTATGAGTTTTGGCATTACCAGGTGCACATTTATCACAATCTGATTAATGGCTCTCACATCTTGTATCAAATGGTATTCCATAGAATATATCTTCTTTACTGGCAAAATGGGAGTATTATATTCTGATTGGCATTCCCGCAAAAGTCCATAGTGCATTAACTAGTTAATCAAGGTCTCTAACCCATTTTAGTTTTCATGTATATTGGATATTGTTTTTTTTCTTACTGGCTTGAAGTCCTGTTTCAGTTCTTTCTCTGTCAGTGTAGCATTGGCTTTACCAGGTATTTCAGCTGTCCATACTAGTGGAAATACAGCATCCAAAATTTCCTTGGACATTTCTTGCTTGCAGCAAGCAGATCTGCACCTTCCAAGCATTTTCTTGTGGGATATGCAACTGAACAGAATTCTCAGCAAATGTTATTTGAGCTTGCAATTTACTTAACAGATCTCGACCTAAGAGAGGTATAGGGTTTTCTGGCATATACAAGAATTCCTGTGTTGAAGCTTTGTTCTGAATTTGGCATTCCATTGGTTTCAAAAAACAGCCTTTCTTTCCCGTGACCCCAACAACTGACATGGTTAATTTACTAAGAGGTCCCTTACAACTAGTTGTCACAGAATAAGTTCCTCCTCCTGTGCCTATTAAAAAAAAAAATAAAAATCTATATTTTCATTTCCCAGTATTATTTGAACCAGGGATCTGCTGAGGATGCCTTTAATATCACTCCTAGTCACCTTCATTCAGTATTACAGCTCTCTAATGTCAATATCGCTGCAGTGGGAAGTGGGGAAGTGGTGGGGGGAAGGCTCCCTTTTTCCTTTTTTTTTTTTTTTTTTTCCTCTCACCGCAGTTTAGTTACAGGCAAGGCCATGCAGGTGTTGTAATCGCTGTTACCAAGTGGGAGCTGCCAGGTCCTGGCAGGCTTCTCTGTTACAATGAGCTGGCTGAGTTTATCTTGCAGCCTGACACAGGCCTGAAGTTTCTCTTTAAGCTGTACACCACAGTCCTGGGCTTTTGATCTCTTTTTGCCATTTTTTTCCTTTTTATTCCTGCTATTATACACTTTATATGCAATTCCAATTAATTGAGCATCAGGCATTCCTTCAGCCCCATTTACGTTTTGCAATTTCTTACCTATGTCAATGAACGACATAAACATCAATCTACTCTTTTCATTTTCTGCATCCAAATCAGTTCATATTCTAGCAGCTTTTAAATACAAGCTCTCCCAAGTTCACATCCATCACAACATTTAGTTTTCTTTCTCATATTTCCAACTACCTCATAAATTCCATGTGAATCAGAGTTTAACAACTTAAATTCTTTTCTGGTCTCAAAATAATTACACAGCAATAATAACAAATTAATATACAGTACTGTACTACATCCCATTTTTCCAGACTTATAGTACTATATCGAAATTAACGTTCTGTATAACTTAGAATCCCATAATCAGGCCATTTTCCTCATTATCCAATTTATACAAAAGCCACAATTAAGTATGATATCATTGCAAGCTTTCTTTTATGAAAGGAGGATTGTACTTATTTCTGAAATAATTTTTGCAACTAAATTTGGTCTTCAGTCGGAGGACATTCCAATCAGGATACCAAATCTAGGTATGAATTCTTAGTATTCAAAACCAAATATGAGGCTGCAGTATCTACCAGACACTCAACCTCTGATTCTTCCCCCAGTTTAATTCAGACCAAGGGTTCTGCTGGGGAAGATTTTTCTGGTCCTTGTCATTCATTAAGCTCAGCAACCTAATTTAAGCACAGCAACAAACGAACACTGAATTTTGATTCTGGACACTTCTTTTTCTTAATTGAGGACAATCTCTTTTCCAGTGTCCCTCTTGTTTACAATACATGCACTTATTTTCTCTGAGCTGCTGCGGTCCGATGCCTCACCTTCGTCCTTTTCCTGTACTTCTTCCTCAAATCATTCCCCAACCCCAGCTTACTCCCTGATCTCTATCAGAAATCCCCACCAAAGTTGCAATTGATTGAGCTTCTAGTTTTTCTTTCTTCTGACCTCTGTCATGAGACATGATCCTCCAAGCAACATCCAAGCCCCTAGCATCATCTCCTTGCAATTTTTGCAGTTCACATACAGAACAGCACCTTTCCAAATTTTTATTTCTATTTTTATTCTATTTTTTTTCACTTCCCTTTATTTTGTTTATCCCTTTCCAAAGCCAAATTGATACCACATTCTTTTTGCCATTCAGAATGCCTCCGCAAACAGAAAAACATCTCTGCATACATAACCTCATCCCATTTCCCTTCTCATCTTAAAAGCAACATCAATTGCATCAAGGTATTATAATTCAATGTTCCATTCTCCAGCCACTTTTCTCCATCATCTAACTCATACAGCGGCTAGTATTGATTACAATATTTCACAAGATCTTCCTTCCTCATATTTCCTCCAGACACATTTCCAAGGTCTTTCCTATGTCTTAAAATGCATCCTAATACTGATTTCTTAAGAATACCACTAGGAGCAAGCATTCCTGACCCCATCTTCTAAGCAAGAACATGAAGAAGGGGAGAGAAGTGGGGGAAGGCACAGAATGGGAGGGCGAAAGGGGGCTTATGGCACACTTATACAAACAATGCCATGGAGAAACAATTGTAACAACAACTGTCGTGGTTTAACTCGAGCTAGCAGTACAACCATGATAGCTGCTTGCTCGCTCACTCCCTCCCCCAACCCCCCCCCCAACAGGTGAGAGAATCAAAAGGGAAGAGAGAAACTTGGATTGAGATAAACACAGTTTAATAAAGTAACAAAATACTAATACACTACTAGTAAATATATATATATATATATATCTAAAATAGAAATAAAAGATACTAAGGGCAATTCCTCACGAACTCTGTCCACAACTGAGCAGCCAATCCCAGCAAGCCACACCAGGTCCTAAAGCAAATCCCAGAGAGAGAAAAAGAGAGAAAACAGGCAGAAAAGCCCAGAGGCCTCTGCAAAATGGCAAAAGGTTGAACTAAAACTCCTGATCTAAACTCCCCTAGCTGCACCCCAGAGAGTGAGAGAGCAGAAAAAGAAAACAAGAAACTTGAAGGCCTCACTCTTAAATCTGGAGCATGACACTAATGGGATGGAATACTCTCATTGATCAATCTGGATGTCAGTCAAGCTCTGCCCCATCTCTGCCTTGCTGCCTCACACCTGTGGGCAGAGCATTCAGAGTGTCCTTGGCTCTCAGACCAGAGCAATTAAAAACATTAGCTCTGTGCTGGGGTGTTATCTGCTTGTTCTCAAACTAAGTCCAAATAATGAGCATGCTAGCTATGAAAAAGAAAGGTTTCTAGCTGCATGAAGAAAATTAACCCATTTTCAGTCAAACCAGCACAACAACCAATAAAACTTAAACAAAGTTTCTCATCCTTTTTTTTTTTTTCAAGCTTCAAACAGGCCCTTACTTCATTTCAGAGGGGAATCTTACCCCAACCCTTATTCCAGGGAACCTCCAAAACCTCAGAAGTTTCCCCCCCAAAACCATACAAAACCAAACTATAATCTGGATTTTCTCCAGTCCAGCCCTGCAAAACTTTCACGCTTTGTACTTATGGGCAGGCAAACAATCCCCACTGCAAGGCTTTCGCCATGACTTATGAATGGGCAATCTAAACAAAAAAGGAATGCTTTATTTACAAACTGTTGTGATGGTCATTGGCTCAAAAGCTCAGCCCGTCTCAGGTGACTGAGGTGCTCCCCAAGAATCCCTTGGTGTCAGCTGGAGGTCTTTGATCCCAGGAGCCGTTGAGGTTCAAGAGCGGGGTCACATCTGGTTTGCCAGAACTGATACCATAAAATAAGAAAATTGAAGAAACTTATAAACCCAGAGTTTAAGATTTTAGGAGCAGCATTCCTTTATCAGCACCAGGCTCACTCAGGGGATAGCTCGACCTAGTGAGGGCACAAAATAATTCTCGGACACAGGTTATTGTGGGAAACTGCAGCGGGTCTGTGGAGTAGAGATCAGCCTTGAAGATATTAAGGTTTACCCCTGAGAAGGATGGGAGTAAAAGAGTATCCGGAGATATGGAGTTGTACCCGTGAGAGAGAAGGGAGTAGAAGAATAACATGGATGATAGCAAAATTAGCCAAGGAGATGTTAGTGCTGTAACTTGTAACCAATAGTGAAAAGACACATGAACTGGTAGAATTGTATAAAAATGCACTTGTAGCAATAAATGGCATCTACCACTTTCATCCTAGAAGAACTTGGTCCATGTCATTTGTCCATCTCAACCGTGACAGGTTATGTCTACACAGATCATACATATTCATTACATTTCCAGGAAATCCTTTACATATGCCTTATATTTCTTGGAACCACTTAGCATATGTAAATGTCCCTTGGCATGCACAGTTCAATAAGTTGGGGGTCTTCTGGGGGTCTGAGCTAGAAAAACATGGCTGCAAGAATGACAAACTCCCAATGAATCTGGAACTTGTACAGGATTTGCTACTCCACCTAGATCACTACAAGTCGATGGGGCCTGATGGGATTCATCCAAGGGTGCTTAAAGAGCTGGCTGACATCATAGCGAGACCTCTCTCCACGATTTTTCAATGCTCTTGGGTATCTGGAGAGGTCCGGGATGACTGGAAGGTGGCAAACATTGTCCCAATCAACAAAAAGGGCAACAGGGATGACTCCAGCAACTATGGGCCTGTCAGCCTCACATCTGTTCCTGGCAAAATCCTGGAGAAGATTGTTCTGGGAGTTATCCAAAAACATCTGAACGACAATGCAGTCATTGGTCCCAGCCAGCATGAGTTCATGAGGGGCAAGTCTTGCTTAACAAAATTTTGTTCTACAACAAGCTTACCCACCTAGTTGACCAAGGGAAGCCTGTCAATGTAATTGTTTTGGATTTCAGTAAAGCCTTTGATACTGTCTCTCACAGTATTATCCTGGACAAAATGGCCGGCATAAAGCTGGATAAGCACACAATACAGTAGATGAGCAATTTGCTGATGGGCTGGGCTCAAAAGGTTATGTCAGGCTAGCGACCAGTCACTAGTGGGGTGCTGCAGGGGTCCATCTTAGGGCCGGTACTCTTCAATGTTTTCATAAGTGACTTAGACTCATGACTTGAGGGATTACTTATTAAGTTTGCTGATGACACAAAATTGGGAGGAGCTGTCGACACTCTCAAGGACAGAGAGGCCCTGCAGAGGGATCTGGACAAATTGGAGAACTGGGCAATCACCAACCGCATGAAGTTCAACAAGGGCAAGGGCTGGATTTTGCACCTGGGACACAACAACCCTGGCTGTACATACAGACTGGGGGATGAGATGCTGGAAAGCAGCTCTTCGGATAGGGATCTGGTCGGCAGCAAGTTGAATGTGAGCCAACAGTGTGCCCTGGCAGCCAAGAGGGCCAACCGTGTCCTGAGGTGCATCAAGCACAGCATTGCCAGCCAGTCGAGGGAGGTAATTGTCCCACTCTGCACTGGTGCAGCCTCACCTGGAGTAATGTGTGCAGTTCTGGGCATCACAGTGTCCAGAAGAGGGCTACAAAGTTGGTGAAGGGTTTGGAGAGGAAGCCGTGCGAGAAACCACTAAAGTCACTTGTTTTGTTCAGCCTGGAGAAGAGGAGACTAAAAGCAGACCTCATCGTGGTCTACAGCTTCCTCACAAAGGGAGGAGGAAGGGTAGGCACCGATCTCTTCCCTTTAGTGACCAACTCCAGAACCCAAGGCAATCACAGAATCACAGAATGTTAGGAATTGGAAGGGACCTCGAAAGATCATCTAGTCCAATCCTCCTGCCGGAGCAGGAACACCTAGATGAGGTTACACAGGAAGGCATCAAGGCAGGTCTTGAATGCCTCCAGAGTAGGAGACTCCACAACCTCCCTGGGCAGCCTGTTCCAGTGTTCTGTCACCCTCACTGAGAAGAAGTTTCTTCTCAAATTTAAGTGGAACCTTTTGTGATCCAGTTTGTACCCATTACCCCTTGTCCTATCATTGGTTGTCACCAAGAAGAGCCTCGCTCCATCCTTGTGACACTCACCCTTTATATATCTGTAAACATTAATGAGGTCATCCCTCAGTCTCCTCTTTTCCAAGCTAGAGACCGGGCTTCCTCATAAGGGAGATGCTCCACTCCCTTAATCATCTTTGTGGCTCTGTGCTGGACTCTCTCCAGCAGTTCCCTGTCCTTCTGGAACTGAGGGGCCCAGAATTGGACACAATATTCCAGATGTGGTCTCACCAGGGCAGAGTAGAAGGGAAGGAGAACCTCTCTTGACCTACTAACCACCCCCCTTCTAAAACACCCCAGGATGCCATTGGCCTTCCTGGCTACAAGGGCACAGTGCTGGCTCATGGTCATCCTGCTGTCCACCAGGACCCCCAGGTCCCTTTCCCCTATACTGCTCTCTAATAGGTCATTCCCCAACTTATACTGGAACCTGGAGTTGTTCCTACCCGGATGCAAGACTCTACACTTGACCTTGTTATATTTCATTAAATTTTTCCCTGCCCAACTCTCCAGCCTGTCCAGGTCTCGCTGGATGGCAGCACAGCCTTCTGGCATGTCAGCCACTCCTCCCAGCTTTGTGTCATCAGCAAACTTGCTGATAGTACACTCTATTCCCTCGTCCAAATTGTTAATGAATATATTGAATAATATAGGCCCCAGTACTGACCAAGGGAGGTTTAGGTTAAACATTAGGAAAAGTTTCTTAACCAAGAGGGTGATGGAGCACTGGAACAAGCTCCCCAGGGAGGTAGTCATCACCCCAAGCCTGTCAGTATTCAAGAAGAGACTAGACAATGCCCTCAGACAGATGGTGTGAACTGTGGAGTTGTCATATGGAGGGACAGGACTTGGACTCGATGATCCTTGTGGGTTCCTTCCAACTGAGGACATTCTATGATTCTTTGAGGACACCTTTCTAGCTACAAATAAAAAGCACAGCACTATGAGGGCTGCTAAGGGGAAAATTAATTCCATCTCAGCCAGACGCAATACAGTTTGTAAGATTTTTTTTTCCTTTTTGAGACCCTCACTATTTTCAACAGGTCTGTGAAGCTTGCAAGAACCATCTGGATGGTCATGTGCCTTTTTCTCATTTTTTGTATTCCTATCAAATTTTGTTCACATTTAGTAATTTTAAAAATGTTTTATAAACCATCTGTTTCCTCTCCCTCATCTACATTCTGCAGGACAATGCTAACAGCCTGCCAAACTAACTTAGTGTCTTAGTTTTGGTTAAAACAAGACCAATTGTCCATTAGTGAATTTTCCTTTCAGCTAGGTTCTTTTAAGTAACTGCACTTTTCTGCAGTTATCTGCATATTTTTCGGACAGTATCTGCTTCCAGAAGTGATAATGCCCGATGTTTACAGTTTTACTGAGCTAACAGTAGGAATGGTATACAGCAAAGGCCCATGTTTATATTTTATTGCTATAGCAGCCAAGGTCACTGATAGACCCCTTATGTCCCATAGTACTCCAGATGCGACCTCACCAGGGCAGAGGTGGAGGATAACCTCCATCGACCTGCTGGCCACACTCATCCTAATAGACCCCAGGACACTATTGGCCTTCTTGGCCACAAGGGCACATTGTTGGCTCATGTTCAACCTGTTATCTACCAGAACACCCAGGTCCTTCTTTGCAATGCTGCTTTCAAGAAGGTCGACCCCTAATCTGTACTGGTGCCTGGGGTTATTTGTTCCTAGGTACTGGACCCTACACTTGCCTTTGTTGAACTTCATTAAGTTCTTCTCTGCCCAGTCCTCCAGCCTGTCTAGACCACACTGAATGGCAGCACAGACTTTTGGTGTATCAGCCACCTCTCCCAGTTTTGTATCATCAGCAAACTTGCTGAGGGTACACTCAGTATCTTCATCCAGGTCATGGATGAACAGGTTGAACAAGACTGGACCCAGTACTGGCCGCTGGGGAACACCACTAGCTACAGGCCTACAACTCGACTCTGCACCATTGATCACAACCCTCTGATCTCTGCCATCCAGCCAGTTCTCAATCCATCTTACTGTCCACTCATCCAGCCTGCACTTCTTGACCTTGCCTATGAGGATGTTGTGAGAGACGGTGTCAAAAGCCTTGCTGAAGTCAAGGTAGACAACATCCACTGCTCTCTCCTCGTCTACCCAGCCAGTCAGAGAAGGCTATTAGGTTGGTCAAACATGATTTCCCCTTGGTGAACTCATGCTGACTGCTCCTGATAACCTTTTCCTCCACATACTTGAAGATGCTGTCCAGAATGAGTTGTTCCATCACCTTTCCAGGGATGGAGGTCAGACTGCCTGGCCTGTAGTTTCCTGGGTCATCCTTCTTGCGAAGGCATTCAGTAACTCCACCTTCTCTGTATCGTTCATCACCAGGGCACCCCCCTCATTCACCAGCAGACCTACATTTTCCTTAATCTTTGTTTTGCTGCTGCTGTACTTGAAGAAGCCCTTCTTGTTGTTCTTGACATCCCTAGCTAGATTTAGTTCCAAGTGAAGCTTAACCTTCCTCACTGCATCCCTGCATACTCTAACAGTGACCTTATATTCCTCCCAAGTGATCTGTCCCTGTTTCCACATTACATAAACATCCTTCTTCCACCTGAGTTTTGACAGGAGCTCCTTATTCATCCATCCTTGCTTCCTACTCCCTTTATTTCTTCCTCATAGTGATACATTGGTCTTGAGCTTGGAGGAAGTGATTCTTGAATATTAGCCAGCTGTCTTGGACCTCCCTACCTTCTGGAGCCCTATCCCATGAGATTCTTCTAAGCAGGACCTTGAAGAGGTCAAAGCTTGTCCTGCTGAAGTCCATGGTTTTAGTCCTACTTATTTTCCTGCTTCCTCCATGCAGGATCCTGAACTTCACCATCTCATGGTTGTTGCAGCCAAGGCTGCCCCCAAGCTTCACATCTCCAACCAGTTCTTCTTGGTTTGTTAGGATAAGGTCCAGCAGCACACGTCTCCTCATTGGCTTCTCCACAACCTGTGTCAAGAAGTTATCATCAATGATCTGTAGGAACCTCCTGGTCTGTGTGTGCTTAGTTGTGTTGTCTTCCCAGCACATGTCAGGGTGACTGAAGTCTCCCATGAGAACTAGGGCATGTTATTGTGAGGTTACTTCCAGCTGTCTGTAGAAAGCGTCATCAACTTCCTCCTCCCGATCAGGTGGCCTGTAGTAAACACCCACAACAGTGTCACCCTTGTTAGTTTGTTCCTTAATTTTTACCCATGAGGAATCAACTCACTCATCATCCCCCCCTAGGCAGAGTTTCATACATTTCAGTTGCTCTCTCTCACAAAGTACAACTCCTCCACCTCGCCTTGCTGGCCTGTCTTTCCTAAAAAGTACATAGCCTTCCATGAAAACATTCCAGTGATTTGAGCTGTTTCACTCTGTAATTGCAATGATATCATGGCCCCACAACCACACATAGATCTCTAATTCTTTCTGTTTTTTCCCCACACTATATTTGTTGTTGTACAGGCACTTCAGAGAAGTAATCGAGCATGTGGATTTCCCATGAGGGGTGCATAAGGATCCACTATAGCCATATACACCCTTGAGGTGGTTAGCCTTCTGGTTCTCATCTTTGGAGGCAGCTAAGGAATATTTGTTGCTGCTTTGGTTGGCCTGGCTTATTCCCCAGTTGGATGTGATTCTATGAGCATTGCCAATTTTGACCCCATCCCCTGAGCTCTTCAGTTTAAAGCCCACTTCACCAAGTTGGCCAGCCTACTGCCAAAGATTCCCTTGCCTCTTCCAGACAGGTGTATTCCATCCCTCCATAACAGGTCATCAAAGAATGTCCCATTGTCATAAAAGCCAAAATCCTCATGATGGAATCAGCCTCAAAACCTGGAGTTAATGTGCATTATGTGCCTATTTCTGGCTGCCTCCTTTCCTCCAACTGATATAATAGAGAAAAAGATAACTTGGGCATCAATATTTTTCACCTGCACCCCCAGGGCTTTATAATCTTCCTTGATTCTGCCCAAGTTCCAGCTTGCAGTGTCATTCATGCCTACATGGAAGTGTAGCTGTGGATAGTATTCTGTGTTCTTGATAAGTTCTGGAGCTCTCTCAGCAACATCTTGGTTCTTAGCTCCTGGAAGGCAACATACCTCTTGGGACTCCCTGTCAGATGGGCTCTTCAGTGTCCTTTAACAGAGAATCACCCACTATGAGCACCCTTAGTTCCTTTTTATGGTATCCACTTCATGCTGCTGGTACGCTTCTCCTTGCAGACCTTGCTCATTGGTGTCTATAGCTGTTAAAGCTTCATATCTGTTTTCAGTTGTGATGCTGGAGGGTCGAGACTGAGTTGGAGCCCTGCTTTTGTGGGTCACCAGGGTCCAAGGTGCCTCAGTCTCAGCGGTGTCCGCTACATTTCAGTGATGTCTGCTACAGGAGCATGGTTCTGAAACCACTTATCTCCATCTCAGCTCCTCAAATACTGTACAGCCTTTTAACTGTTTCCTGCAACTCAGACACCTGACATAGCAGATCATCAACCTGTGCACACGTTATGCAGGCACTTACCTTTTCTTCAGGAGAAGGGTCTGGGCACTCATACAACCTATCGCCTGTACTGAAGTCTCCTTCCTTATTGGTTCCATCTGGGTGGAAGCACGAGACATCGCAGGAGCTTTGTCTGCAGGAGCACTGTTTTTAACTCTGAGGTGAGTGCTTGTGATTATGACAGAGACCTAGAGCACTTCCCTGGGCTGTGGACCTACAAGTAGCCTGCAGTGCCCTTCCTGCACAAACTGCTATGCAAACTACCACACCCTGTTTGCCCACCCTGGTCGCTAGTGCTCCTTAGGACCATTTAAATCTCCCGCAGTTGCTCCTGGCAACACCCAAGCCTCAACTGAGGCTGTTGCTTCCCTACGTGAATGCCACAGCAGACTCTTCCTCAGGTTTCCCTGGTTCCAGGAACCCTGCTCTCTGCCCTGAACTAATGCTCAGCTGTAGAACTTACCATTGCCACCACTGTGCACCTCACTGACCTCTCTTAATTATGAGAGGTATGAAAACACCAACAAATCTTCTGTCATCCACTGCCCGAGTCAAGAAGCCACCCCATTAACTCAAATAGTTTTGACTACATTCTAGCTATGGAAAGGATCAAAGGATCATGCATCAGACATTTTTGCTTCCACTCTCATCCTGTGAAGCTGCCCCTCTTTGTGGCTGGAAGTCACATTGGCTACTCAGAAAGAACAGGAGCTCAGCTGTAGGCAGCAAGATACGGTGAGACTTGCAGCAACATAAACCCAGCAGGGTAACCTGGGCTGAGATCCAGCAATACAGAAGATACAGTACTTATATAGCATTGTTCTGAAAGTATGAGAGGTATGATCATTTTTAGATTTCACAGAGCCCTGCTAGAACTGTTCCCACACTACATGATAGCGTTTTTGGATTTTCTCTAGCCATATCCAAAGAGGTAATAGTCACCCATACTGTTAAAAATGCTTCTCTGAGCAGCTGTGAAACAAATTCACTCCCGCATCCTTTTCCATTTCTTCTTTCTGAGGGGAAAATTTCTTGGTTATGTGTTTTAATGTAAGATTCACAATATTCTTCTGAGGAATGTTTGAATCTGCAGATTCTAAAGACCAGATTTTTAACTATGACAAGATCGGGGGACATTTGGGGGATTTCGTTGTTGTTTTTACCAGATCTACAGCATGTTTCTGTCAGCATGGGCATATCAGGGAAAGGTACGGAGTCTTAAACATTTTATGGGGAAGATTTCTAGCTAAATAGAGGAAATTGCATGGTCACAAAACCCATCTTGCAGTTTGATGCAGTATAGATTATGGCAGCACATCTTTCCCTTTCTGCTACTCTTTTGTCTCCCCTGTCCCAACCATAAGTACAGTTGGCCAATGTAACTGTAATAAATTTTGACTTAGTCTTGTAAGTAACAAAAGTTTTGTTTCTAATCAAGCAATAAGCAAAGACAGCGCTGGGTGCGGCCTAGAGACCTCAGTCTCCCTTGCAGCACACGCACACAGCTGATTCAGTTCTCTGGTTCTTATAGTCCATCTCTGGTCCACAGCTTCCGGGTGTAACTTTTCACTCATGTTGAAGGCTCGTATCATGTGAGCGTTGACTGCTGCGTAGCCAGTTTCGATCGCCTTACTTTGGTTACTTATGAGGTAAATACTTCAAGCAGGACAAAGCAAGTAAGAACTCAAACAAACATCTCCTTGTAAGGTAAATACATCAAGCAGGACAAAGCAAGTAAGCATACAAACACTTCTCAGACATCAAACAAACATCTCCAGGAGCTTTAATGAACAAACATTTCTCGGAACTGCTTGTTACATAACTGTTCTGGGATAGCTCTGTGAGTACCTCCTGTCAGATGTAGATTTGGACCCAAATTCAGCCTGGACTGGAGCCACAGAGAAAATTCAAAGTTCTGAAACTCTTATCTTTTTACAGCATGTTGCTTTTTCCATGCGAGACACGGAACCTGACACACCAATGTGATGTTCACAGAGTATTGTCGGACCAGGCTAGCTTTATAGCAAAGCTGCCCTGTCCAGGCGCCTTACAACAATATGATTGGTTGTAACTCGTGCTATACAATAACGTGATAGGCTGCATGTACTGTCCACGCACTCTGCACGCATGTGTCTGGCGACTGCTCACTCATTATTACCTTCTAATGGTGCTCCTTTTGTTTCTTTTGTCTCTGGCTTCACCTCTCAGCCAGGCTGGTGACAACCCCATCCCCCCAGGGCAGGGGGGGCTCTGCCACTACATCTCCCCCTCTTTTATTTAATATAATATTAACAATACACCGTATCATGCTTTAAAGACAGTGCAAAATACAGGGTAAGAACATTAAGGCTAATACAATTACAATTAACAAGAACAGACCTGTCTTCAGTATTCCTTTTAACCAAACAAGGCATCCAACCCCAAAAACCCAACATCTTCCGTTATTTTCTTGTTCTGCAAATATTTTATCTTTTTATCTTTTAATTTCAAACAACACATACAATCAAACTCTTCATAACTGTGACCATGGCCAATAACAAAAAATTGCTGCTCTGTTTTACAAAGTGGTATTCTCAACATTGGCTACATCTGTTGCTAAAAGTGATAACACCTCTGAGGTTAGGGGTTGTCATCACTGCAATCGGTTTCTTCTCTGTTAGCTAGCCAAGGTCTCACTCACTTTGCTGGGATCCACAAATTTTTGTGGTTACCTGTAGAAACACAAGCATATCCCCTTCCACAGGTTATTAATGACGTAGGACCTTCCCATTGTTGTGTTGTCGGATTAAACACACTAACCTTAGGCACGTTTTCGGAAAAATCTTTGACATTTTTGATATGGTGCATAACAACAGGTTCCATTTCAGTCTCACTTTTAGGATTAAGCCAGTTCAGCACATACAAGGCCTGCATCAAAACCTCTTCTGGACTCACACCAATTCCCCCTTGTTTTTTCAAAACAGACAAAAGATTTTTCAATGTGTGGTGTGCACGCTCAATAATTGCTTGGCGAGTAGAATTATAAGGGACTTCGAACAGGTGTTATATCTTCCACTGGATGAGGAAGGTTGCAAGTCTGTCAGAGCGGTATGCAGGACCATTATCTGTTTTGATTTGTGTAGGGACACCCATGACAGCAAAAGCTTGTAATAAATGACGTTTTACGGCTTTTGCATTTGCTGAGGTCAAAGCTGTAGCCCACAGCAGTCCTGAACAGGTATCTATGGACACATGAATGTACTTTTGTCAGCCAAATGGTGTAAATTCAGTAATAGTAGTTTGCCATAACTGACCTGGCTGCAAGCCCCGAGGATTTACTCCCTTTTGTTGCAGAGGCACTATGCGGGCACAATCAGGACAAGCTGCAATAATGGCTCGAGCTTGTTCCTTGGTAAGTGCAAACTGTTTTCGGAGTGATGCTGAGGATTGATGAAAGAATTCGTGAGCTTGTGTGGCTTATTCAAAAGGAGATATATCTGTTACTGCCACAAGTTTGTCTATAATGCTGTTTCCCTCAACTAGACCACCTGGTATGTTAGTATGGCTTTTTATATGCATCGTAAATATTGGCGCTGTCCTATAATCTAACACATTCCACAAATCTAACAATGCTTCAAACAACAAGGAATTGGAAACTTGCTGCAAAAGAGCTCTATGTATTCTTTGTACAACAACCACAACATAAAGAGAATCTGCTACCAGATTAACTGGGCAGTTATGCCATTTTTGTAATGCTGCTAAGCGTATTGAGGGCAGTTTCTTTTAATATGTCCTGCCTGTTCGCAAGTAAAACATGCTAGGCCACAAGAAGAAGGGCTTCGGCCTTTCATTGCAGGCTTAAGTGCTGCAGCCAAGGCCGCAGTGTGGGCTTGAGCATGTATTTTTGCCTTTTCTACCTCCTGTTGCATAATTGGTACCCGTGTGCAAGCTTCCACCATCTCTGCTAGAGAAGCAGTTTTTCTCAAACCGGCTAATATCTGTTGGCATTGGGTGTTTGCATTCATCATGGCCAAATCTTTCCCCACAGCAGCTTTTGCCTCTGGAGTCAGGTTAGGAGAGGCATCTATAGCTTCTTTTAAACGGTCCACAAACTTCATATATGGTTCCCCAGGATCCTGCTTTATTGTAGAATAGGGTGGCACAGGGTTACCTATATTTGGCAACTCTTTCACTGCTGCCAGAGCAAGCCCTTGCGTTTGCTGCAAAATCCTTGGATGAAGTGCTGCCTGAGTGGCACCATCCACATATCGCCCATGACCCAGTAACTGGTCCATGCTGGCTAATCGCAATGGATCATCAGCTGGTAAATGAACATTTTCTAATACTGCCAATTCCACCTTCCCCTGCCACTTGTCCAAGAACAGCAAATATCCCGTTGGAGGAAGCAATAACTCTGTCAATGTCTTAATATCTGTTGGAGTTAGTACTTGCCCCTTGAAAAATGAATTAATTAGCTGCATCACGTGCTTATTATCCATACCATATTGCATAACTGCACTTTGCAATTGCTTAACCGTTTTCCAATCAAAGGGCGACCACTGCCTTTGTCCTCTATTATCTATGTGCACTGGCATTGCTGTAATACTACCAGGTAACATGATCCCTTCAATGGTTGCATCTCTCATTACCCCTTGCCAGGATTGCCCTGCATTATAAGAATGATCTCAAGGAATATCTCTACCCTGATGCACAGGGGCAGCACTCAAATTATCATTACTATCACTGCCATACAATTCCCTTGTGTTTCCCTGTGGATCAGTAAGTCGACGCATATTTGCAAACCGATCTACTAACCCAGTCTCCAGCCCTTTTCCATATCGCGATCTCAAATATTCATCTGCTTCTCTTACAGACCACATCTCATCTTCAACACATTGTCTAGCCCATTTTTGTATTCGCTACCTTTTAATACGGAGTTCCTCAGGAGTGAGGTCCAATTCCGCCCCCTCCCTTTCCTGCTTTCCCCGTTTTTCACATTCCCTGCCAATTGCCTCCAGCCCGTCCTTAATAGCATCTGACGCCTTTTTATATGCTATTAACCGAGAAGTTTTACTGTTACCGCCATCTAGTAATTTCATAGCTTTTAGAACTTCTTGCATCTGGCTCTCCTGTCGTCTCAGTAAGTCCTTCAGGCTCTGCACGTGGGTCTCCTCCTGGAAGTCAGGGCGATTCTGTGGTGCTGCATTCTCGTGCTCCATCGGGTCCTGGTCCTCCGGCAATGGCACTTCAGCTGGATTAACTTGTCCGGGCTTGTTGAAACTTGCTGGTTGCTGCCATTCGTCGTCGGAGGCAGGCGATGGCTCAAAGGGTGCAAAGGGTATAATTTGCTCTCCGACCCAGAACTCCAGATCTGATACGGGACATACCAGCGATATCAATTTTTCAGAGTCCACAGAGGGGGGGCAGCTCACGGCGGGCGGCTCCGGGGGGACGGCACACAACTCCGGCTCCTCTGAGACTTCCTGCATCTGCTGCCTGACCTCCCACCAGGGTCCGGCGAGGTCGCAAGCCTCGTGGTTCCCCCTTGTGACCGCTTCCCATAGTTCAGTCCCTATGTCCTCCCATGTACCAGGAGAAAAAAATTCGTCCGTCGATCGGACACACCCCTTCCGCTGGGCGAATCGGAGCAGACGCTTTAACGCGTCTTTTTCAAAATACCTTCCTGTTCGTGAAGCCAGTTGCAGAATACTTTTCATTACTATTTTTTCTTCCACGGATGCCATGTTTCCCATGTCACCTGCTTCTCACTAGGACTACTTTCCGCTATTCTTCGAGCGCTGGGCTAACTTTGCCCTCCAGGTGGCGTTCCTCACATCTTCACGTCTCAACGATCTTGCTTCGATACGAAGTATCATGTCAGGGTCACCAAAATGTTGCTTTTTCCGTGCGAGACACGGAACCTGACACACCAATGTAATGTTCACAGAGTATTGTCGGACCAGGCTAGCTTTATGGCAAAGCTGCCCTGTCCAGGCGCCTTACAACAATATGACTGGTTGTAACTCGTGCTAAACAATAACGTGATAGGCTGCATGTACTGTGTGGGAAACTGCAGCGGGTCTGTGGAATCCATGACAGAAAATATGGGAGTAGAGATCAGCCTTGAAGATATTAAGATTTACCCTTGAGAAGGATGGGAGTAAAGGAGTATCCGGAGATATGGAGTTGTACCCGTGAGAGAGAAGGGGATAGAAGAATAACATGGATGACAGAAAAATTAACCAATGAGATGTTGGTGCTGCAACTTGTAACCAACAGTGAAAAGACACATGAACTGGTAGAATTGTATAAAAATGCACTTGTAGCAATAAATGGCACCTATTATCTATCACTTTCATCTTGAAAGAATTTGGTCCATGTCGTTTGTCCGTCTCAACCGCGACAGTACTGTCCACGCGCTCTGCACGCATGTGTCCGGCGATTGCTCACTCATTATTACCTTCTAATGGTGCTCCTTTAGTTTCTTTTGTCTCTGGCTTCACCTCTCAGCCAGGCTGAGGACAATCCCATACCCCCCGGGCGGGGGGGGGGGGCTCTGCCACTACAACAGCACTCTAAAGAAGCATTTTCGAAGGAAAAAAAGGTTAAAGCATTTATATCTATGCCCAACTTTGGTATTTACAATTGACTCAAGTTGTTAAAACTCAGTTTTCTGTGGCTTCATTTGAAATATAAAAACTTTTGCTTTCTATTTGTGTTTTTCTTAATTCATTGCTTCAGCTTCCATAGACCTTTTAAAACTGTAATATAGCTTTCTAAACTGTGAGAAGGTTGCTCATAAGTGGTGAAAATCCAATACTGCAACCAACCACAAATATTGATTTTATATTAAAATAATTTCTCTTTTGAAAAAACACTAAATCCCCTGTTCATGTTAAAGAAATGTTCTTGACCCTAGGTTTCCCATAGCAGAACCTCAGACATCTGTCGGGGATTGGCTCAAGGAGCACAGACATGAGTCCACCAAGCAACTGTACGAGCAGAGCCCATTTTAGTTGACATAAGTAGGCCTTAGTTAGCTTGCCTATTAGGCCGTGGGAAAGGGGGGAACGGAAAAGTACTAACTAAGGCAGGGTCAGGATATTTTTGAAGAGATAAGAGTCAGAAGAATGTGGGATGCGCATAGCTAGCTAAACCCAAGTAGGTGGAGTAAGTAAATGTGCTTAGCCTATTAGATAGAGACAAGTATGCATAATTATGGTATTTGGTATAAATGCACGCTATCTCGGGCAATAAAGTTGAAGTATGCTTTATCACTCATATTGAGTCGGCTGCATTTCTTCCTCCGTCCGCTCGGGTCTGGAACTCTGATGGGATTTCTCTCTGCAATTGGCGCCCGAACAGGGGACCTGAAGCGGCGGATAGAAGCAAAAGGCGCCGGGAGAGCAGCGACCGGCGGGCAAGAGCGACCGAACACTGTGCTGCGGTGTGTCGACTCCGAAGCCTGAACCGACTGAAGTTCGCCAGTGCTGGGCTACAGGAAACAAGGGCTGCAAGAGGTCTCTTAATTTAGCAAGAGGTACCGTACTATAGTGAAGAATAACGGAGAAATGGATTAAAATGATGAATAACGGAGAAATGGATTAAAATGATGAATAACGGAGAAACGGATTAAAATGATGAATAACAAAGAAATGGATTTAGAAGTAGCCCTAGATTTATTACAAAGCTTTTTAGAAAAGTGGGGGGTTGATTATAGTTGCGTTAAACAGCTAGCTGGTCTAGTAGCAACGGGGAAAACTAAGGGGTGTTTTCAGGATCCTGATTTATTGTTTGATGGAGGAGAGTGGAGGAAATTGGGGGATGTGTTGTGGGATATGGTCATAGACGAGGATAAAACAGCTAAGAAACTGATGAAACCGTGGAGGGAAGTAATCAATAATATTAAGCGTTATAAAGTGGAAAAGAATTTAGCCGCGGTATCTTCACAGAAACTCGGCAAAATGGAGCCTTCCGCTCCGCCAATGGAAACAGGCATATCTGCGTTATCAGCGAAGAACCTTAAAAGACTATTAACTTGGTGCAGAGGCAATAGGTATCCTGCTGACCTGTCAGGAGTTTTTCAAATAGAGACTTGGAAAAAGATGGGAACTGTGTTGTGGAAGGCAATTAGTCACCGCGAAAGATATATTCTCGGCCTTGTAACCATCTGGAAACTGATAAATACTACAGTGAAGCAATTAAAACCTGAAAAGACTGTTACGAGCATTAGTGACTCAAAACTTGAACTTTGGGACAGTAGAGAGCAGAAATTATGGGATAAAGTCAGCAATGGAGATACAGAAGCTAAATCATTAGTAACTACATGGAAGCTTGAACGGTCTGCTGCTGCCGGAATTTTTGCAGCGTTGCAGCCTGATAAGTATCCTGAAAGTTGCAGTGAAGTTCACCCGGTTTGTGTCTGCTATACCCTCCCTATTCAATCCCCTGCTGTGCTTTCAGCATCCCCGATGGTTCAGCAGTCCGGGGCGGGGGGAAGGAACAATGCCAAACGGTTAGCCTCCTGTACCATCATCTAACCCTGGTGAGAACAGCAAGTCCAGAGGATTGGTGTCAGACAACTTACTCAAAGAACCTGTGAAAGCTGAAAATGCTAAAGTCGTAAACAAGTGTACTATCAGTCCTTTTACCAATTTTACCAATCTGCTTTTCCTGCATTTTAACCCTCTAACTTCCACAAGAGAACAGAAGAAGTCACTGAAAATAGAACTGGACAACAGAACTGTGTGACAGATTAGATCAGTTAACAGCAAGTGAATCTGACAGTCGGCAATGTGGTCATGATAATCGTGACGGGAAACGGGGTGCTTCTGGGGACTCAGGGTATAAAACTTAGAAGTTAAGAAAGCACTGGTTTTGGAATTGGCGGTAGAGAATGCTAAAGTTTGCTATCAACATGCTATTTGCGAGTTTTACAGTGCATATTATGTGCTGCTGTTTATTGCCTCTCTGAAAGTCAAGCAGCTTGTCAGGAATGTGAGTTAATTGTTTTACTGGTTGTTGTTAGAATTGTTTCTTTGTTGTATAAGTGCACCGTAAAACTTTCTCTCCACTTTTCCCACTCACGCTGCAAGCAGCCCTGTGCTTTTCCGTGGGGTCAGAAATTACTGTTTTCAGTCGTGTTCATAAAAAATCGGTATTGGGAGGTGTTTCAAAACATAGGGAAGCACTTGGAAATATGAGGAAAGAAGATCTTGTAAAATATTGTAATTAATGGTGGCTGCTGTATAAGTTAAATGATTGGGAAAAGTGTCCGGGGAATAGAATCTTGAAGTATAACACCTTGTTGCAATTAATGTTGTTTTTAGGGTGAGAAGAGTAAGACAAAATAAATCCCTACAAGAGATCATTAAATCATTTCAGACAGCTGAGAGAGAGTTAACTGATAACACACAGGTCACAGTAAACTTGCCGAAGTCTGCACAATGTTTTCCTTATTAGCCTGTTTTCTTTGTGGGTATCTGTTTAAGCATGTTGCAATTTTGGTAGGTCTTTGTTATATGGTACAGTAAGTTCACAGGCTGTTAAATCATGAGAATCGGTTGACTCAAAAGGTGCGTTTTGTGATAGTATAAAAGATCATGAGTAATTTAGTTCCTTACTGCGTGAACGTGATGTTAAGATTTTATGTGTAGTAGCTGTTATATTTTTTTTTTCTAGCGTACTAGCTTTATTCCAATATCCAGACTTGCGCAGCTCTGTGACAGGCTGTCTCTCATCTCGGTGCACTAAATTTGGCCTTTTTGTATGCACATCAAGTGAAGAATCATGGTTTTAGAATAACAGTTGTAGCACACCAGATGAGACACTAGAAAAAAAAGGTCTTGCCCAGTCCAGCTTGCTGCGGGGGGGGGCGGATGCCAAATGGGCCTCCAGCGCGCACTGACCCATTTTGTCAGGGAGACCCAGAGGTATCTCCACCTGGCTGAGCAGTAAGCGGTTCAAGGTGCAATGCAAAAAATTGAGATATTGTCTTAAATTGGTGTAAGTGTGATCCATCTGCTTAGTTGAACTTGGTATATGGTTTTCGTATCTGAGCTCAGTATTTTAGTTTGTATATTCATATTCGGTACCAAAAGAATCTTGTTTGGGGAGATAATTACAAAATGGGAACCGGTTCCACTGCTAAAATTCCACCTTGCTCCCCCTTAGGATGCATCCTTACACATTAAAGTAATCGCTTATATTGTTAGAAAAGCATTTAAATTGTTAAAATACTATGATAGATGTGAACTTGGGGTATTGTATGAAGTTATGAAGTTGTATGTAAAGGTTGCTGGAATGTGAACTGATTTGGATCTAGGACAATAGAATAATGGATTTATGTTTATTATACTGGTTTATACTGTTTTTTGACATCTCTAAATTGTAAAAGGTAAATGGAGCTAAGGAATGTGACTATTGCTGAGCTACTTGAAATTGCATATAAAGTGTATTATGGCTGGAATGAAATGGGAAAACAAAAGAGCAAAATATCCCAGGCCTGTGTGCAGCTCATTGTAACTGAGAAGTTTCCCAGAGCCTCCTACTTCGTACCAGCCAGTGTGCCAGCTGCGTGACCTTGGTTATATCTACACTGCACAGAAAGAAAAAACAACTGGAAAAACCTGGCTGCCCGCTTTTAAAGAAGTGAAAGGGGGGTTCTCTCTCCCCCCACTGCAGCGATGTAATACTGAATGGAGCAGTCCGAGGGTGAAGTTTAAAGGCATCCTGAGCAGACCCGTAGTTCTAATGAAACTGGACAATTAAACCAAAAATTTGTTGATAGACTTATCCTATGGTAATTAATTGTACGAGACTTCTTAGTAAATTCACCATGCTAGTTTTTGAGGGCATGGGAGACAACGAAAGAAAGGCCGTTTTTTGAGACAAACGGAATGCCAGATTTGGAACAAAGTTTTAATACATGAATTCTTGTATTTGCCTAAAAGTCCTATACCTCTCTTGGGTCAGGATTTGTTAAGTAAATTGTAAGCTCAAATAACGTTTTCTGAGAATTCTGTTTAGTTGCATGTCCTACAAGAAGGTGCTTGGATGGTGCAGATCTGCTTGTGCAAGTGAGAAATCTTCAAGGAACTTTTGAATGCTGTATTTCCACTAGTATTAACAGCCAATGTTTTTGATAAAGCAAATACTACACTGAGAAATCTGAAACAGGACTTCAATCCGGTAAGGGAAAACAATATCCAATAAATATGACAGCCAAAATGGAGTTAGAAACTTTGAGGGATGAATTTATGACAACTTTACAGGCTGACTGCATTTGATTGGACTTGCAGATTTGTCTATGAAACAACCTGTGGCTATTGTGCGACAGTATGATGAGAATGCTAACAGACTAATATACCAATTGTCACTCTGATCAAGAAAATGAAGTCTTAATAGGCCATGATCCTTTTGTCATATATGTACCATTTGTGAAATTTAATTCTGATTTTTTTTGCTGCAGAACCTGCAAGTCTTTAACATCAGGTCATAGGCCATACTTGTATTTGGTCTGATCCTACATACTTGCACAGTTTTTGTTGATGGTTTTGGGAAGTCTCATAAAGCTGTAGTGGTTTAGCGTGAAGATAGCGATTAGCATCATTCTGTGAAAATTATTGAAAGTTCAACCCAATTAGCAGAACTTGGCACAGCTTTAAATTATTTAGAGATTTTTAAGGAGGAACCTCTAAATTTGATTTGCGATTTTGAGTACGTAGTCAAGATCCAACGCACGTATCTGATTCTGAACTGTGTTTTTGTTTTGTTTGGTTTGGTTTGTTTTTTTTTTTTTAAACAAAAAGGGGAATTGTCAAAAGGATTGTATGTGATGAATCGCTTATATCTAAGTGGTGCAGCCTAAATTTGCCCTGTGATGAAACACTTTCTAAGTATGACCCAAAACCATGCTAAATCAGAAAGAACCTGCATTAGTTATGGTCAAATCACTAGTTAACGTTCAATGGAAAAGGCCACACCAATTGATAACCTGGGGGAGAGGTTATGCTTATGTTTTTACAGATCAAGAGCTGCAATGGTTGCCAGCACGAAACGTGAAACCTGTGTTATCTTCCTGACAATGATTGTTGCAGCTGCTGTGTTTTGGATGCCTGCACAAAGACTAACATGTGGATTACTTTAGCCAACATGACTGACCATCTATATGCCTAACTACGATGTCTCTGGAAAAAACGTTCCACACATGCTTGGTTGGTGTCTTCCTTGATGACTACAGCAGCATCACACGACTGTTTCAAATAGTGGTTGATGCAGAGGCATTGCAACGCACTGTAATAATACTAACACGGCACTTTGGATTAATTGCCACCTGGAAGCAGACGTCGAACCACAGGAACTGGAATTGCTGGCATCTATGCCCATGGATGCTTGTATTCAGCCGGTTTGTGAAAAGTGTCAGAACAGTATACAAGAACATGAATGGACAAAACTACAAAATGTTAATGCTACCCTTGGTGACTACAGAAATGAAACTCGACGGTGTAATGCTTCACAGAAGAATGCAAGGGATGTCATTGACAGCGACCCTAAAACCTCCTGTATGGTGTATTCTTGATCTGTGAAGATAGAGCCTGACCAGGAATTCCTTCTAACGCTGTTGGAGGACTGTGTATTTTGGGACTATTAACTCTCTTAACGCCCAACGTATCTATGATAATAGATCACAGAAGAGCAAGACGAGAAAAACACTTTTTGCGTGTATGAGTCAAAATGTGATGATAATGTAGATTATTGAGGATCAGGGTAAGGGTTTTAGGATCTCTTGTATCTAGTGTTGGCACAACTAAAACTTTAAATATTTTAGAAAAATTAGGATGCTGGCTAGTTAAGCAAACAAACAGAACTTCTAAGGCTTTAAGTGGACTTTTGTTAGATGTAGATTCTGTAAGACATGCTACACTGCAGAATACAGTCACAGGAGACTTTTGTTATTAGCCCATGGCCATGGATGTGAGGAATTTGACGGAATGTGCTGTATGGATTTACAGAATAAGTCGAGATCCATCCACAAGGAGATTAAACAACTTACGGACCATTCACAGAAGATCAGAGAGGATGTAGGCCTCTTTGGCTTAGAGGGCCTCATGAACTGGTTTGGACTAGGAGGATGGGTAAAAGGGCTTTTGCAGAGTGCTCTGGCTCTCTTAATCATAGTAGTAGTTGCATTAATATGCTTGAGTTGTGCTATATCATGTATTAAGAAGATTTTAGAGCAGACACTTGGGCAGGCTCTGCTCATTAAAAAAAAGAAAAGGGGGGAGATGTCGGGGATTGGCTCAAGGAGCACAGACATGAGTCCACCAAGCAACTGTACGAGCAGAGCCCATTTTAGTTGACATAAGTAGGCCTTAGTTAGCTTGTCTATTAGGCCGTGGGAAAGGGGGGAATGGAAAAGTACTAACTAAGGCAGGGTCAGGATATTTTTGAAGAGATAAGAGTCAGAAGAATGTGGGATGCGCATAGCTAGCTAAACCCAAGTAGGTGGAGTAAGTAAATGTGCTTAGCCTATTAGATAGAGACAAGTATGCATAATTATGGTATTTGGTATAAATGCACGCTATCTCGGGCAATAAAGTTGAAGTATGCTTTATCACTCATATTGAGTCGGCTGCATTTCTTCCTCCGTCCGCTCGGGTCTGGAACTCTGATGGGATTTCTCTCTGCAGACATCTGTGCTTAAAGAAATAATTTAATCAAAAGATAAAATAAAAAAAAAAATTGGAAGGTACACCAAAGAAACAGTCTGGACTGAGTGCCTCTCAATGGGAGAGGCCCTGAGACAAAAGGAGCTTGGGCTTTTAAACCCTCACAATCAATGCACCTGCTCTTCATGCATCCTTCACGCGCTGTTCACGCGCCTTTTGGTCCAATGTTAATTCTGGGTCTGGGGGCTTCTTTGTTTATTATTGGATATTCTTTCTTCATCTTCCAGGCAACTTTTTTACTGGTTTTCACTGTTTTTATCTTGATGGCTTGCATCCTCTGCTGACAGTGTTTCCTCTTTATCTCCTGGTGCTGGTCTTCAAGCCCCACCCCCCCCCCCCCATAACCAAGCAACCAGGTCAAGATAGGTTCACGAAATGCAGCCAGGAATTCCAGCAAGCCTGGACACTCATGCTAAGTTTGGCTACTCATGCTAAAATAGGTTATTCAAACAAAGGAATGCAGCTGAAAGAATAGAATGCTATTTAAAAGTTCATTTGATTAAAATTATTCTGCAACAGTCCTTCCTTTGTTTTTATTAAGCATCCCTGATTAATATGTCAATGTTGAGGATTTAGATTTCGGGGTGACAACAAAAACGACTTTTAGGCACATGAGCATCTACATGACGAACTTTCAGAGGAAGGCTCTCTAGCTGAGCAGCAATGTCTTGCCACAGTGTGGCAGCCCAAATGGGTTTACCTCTGTGCTGCCAGATGCTTTTCTTCCATTGCTGTAGCCACCCCCACAAGGCATTTGCTACCATCCATGAGTCAGTATAGAGATAAAGTATTGGCCACTTCTCTCGTTCAGCAATGTCCAAAGCCAGCTGGATGGCTTTCACTTCTGCAAATTGACTAGATTCACCTTGTCCTTCAGTGGCTTCTGTAGCTTGTCGTGTGGGACTCCACACAGCAGCTTTACACCTTCGATGTTTTCCTACACGACGACAGGATCCATCTGTGAACAGTGCATACTGCTTATCAGTCTCTGAAAGAGTATTATACGGTGGTGCTGCTTCAGCACATTTTACTTCCTCCTCATCTGGAGACATTCCAAAGTCTTTACTTTCTGGCCAGTCTTTAATCACTTCTAACATCCCTGGACGATTGGGACTTCCAATTTGAGCTCGTTGCGTGATCAGTGCAATCCATTTACTCCACGTAACTTCGGTTGCATGATGTGGAGAGGGAACCGTCCCTTTGAACATCCAGCTCAGCACCGGCAGTCGAGGTGCTAGGAGGAGCTGTGCTGCAGTACCGATCACTTCTGAAGCAGCTCGAACTCCTTCATATGCTGCTAGTATCTCTTTTCAGTTGGAGTATAGTTGGCCTCAGATCCTTTGTATCCTCGACTCCAAAAACCTATGGGTCGACCTTGGGTTTTTCCTGGTGCTTTCTGCCAGAGGCTCCAGGTAAGTCCATTATCTCCGGCTGCGGTGTAGAGCACATTTTTAACATCTAGTCCAGTCCGAACTGGTCCAAGGGCCACCGAATGAGTTATCTCACGCTTAATTTGTTCAAAGGCTTGTCATTGTTCATGGCCCCACTCAAACTGGTTCTTTTTACGAGTCACTCGATAGAGAGGGCTCACAATCTGGCTATAGTCAGGAATATGCATTCTCCAAAAACCTACAATGCCCAAGAAAGTCTGTGTCTACTTTTTATTAGTAGGTGGAGATATTGCTGCAACTTTGTTGATCACATCCATTGGATCTGATGATGGCCATCTTGCCATTTTATTCCTGAAAACTGGATCTCTCGTGCAGGTCCCTTGACCTTGCTTCGTTTTATGGCAAAACCAGCATCCAAAAGAATCTGAATTATTCTCTCACCTTTCTCGAAGACTTCTTTCGCTGTGTCGCCCCATACGATGATGTCATCAATATATTGCAAGTGTTCTGGAGCTTTACCTTGCTCCAGTGTGGTCTGGATCAGTCCATGGCAGATGGTAGGACTGTGTTTCCACCCCTGGGGCAAGCGATTCCACGTGTACTGGATGCCTCTCCAGGTGAAAGAAAACTGTGGCCTGCACTCTGCTGCTACAGGAATAGAGAAAAATGCATTAGCAATGTCAATTGTAGCATACCACTTAGCTGCCTTTGACTCCAGTTCAAATGGCAGTTCTAGCATGTCAGGCACAGCAGCACTCACTGGTGGCGTAACTTCATTCAGGCCACGACAGTCTACAGTTAGTCTCCACTCATCACTAGACTTACGCACTGGCCAGATTGGGCTGTTAAAAGGTGAGCGAGTCTTACTGATCACACCCTGGCTTTCCAATTGACGGATCAACTTCTGGATAGGAATCAAAGAGTCTCGGTTGGTGCGATATTGCCGACGATGCACTGTCGTGGTAGCAATTGGCACCTGCTGATCGTCAACCATCAGCAGTCCTACAACAGAAGGGTCATCTGAAAGACCAGGCAAATCAGACAGCTGTTCAGTTTTCTCATTGTCCACAGCTGCTATACCAAATGCCCACCTATACCCTTTTGGGTCCTTAAAATACCCTCTCCTGAGGTAGTCTATGCCAAGGATGCATGGAGCATCTGGACCAGTCACAATGGGATGCTTTTGCCAGTTTTTCCAGTTAGGCTCGTTTCAGCCTCTACAACAGTCAGTTCCTGGGATCCCCCAGTCACTCCAACAATATTGATGGATTGCATTCCTTTATAGTTAGGAGGAATTATCATGCACTGAGCACCAGTGTCCACAAAAACTTTGTACTCCTGAGGCCATCGTATTTGTACAGTCCAATAAACTCTATTATCCCTTTCTTCCACCTGGTTGGAGGCAGGGCACCTCTAATTTCTCTTTTGCACAGTCTCTAGGTGTGAATTAGAGGTTCCTTTTGTAAAGTGAAGCAGCCACCTTCCTAAGAGTTTTTCCTTTTATCTCACGTACTCATTCCTGAAGTTCTGAGGTAGGTCTTCCA